>NC_057716.1:34985227-35064550 GCF_004010195.1 Chiloscyllium plagiosum | reverse complement strand
AATCTTCTTCCTGACCTCTCCGCCCCCACCCCACTCCGGCCTATCACCCTCACCTTGACCTCCTTCCACCTATCGCATTTCCAACGCCCCTCCCCCAAGTCCCTCCTCCCTACCTTTTATCTTAGCCTGCTGGACACACTTTCCTCATTCCTGAAGAAGGGCTTATGCCCGAAACGTCGATTCTCCTGTTCCTTGGATGCTGCCTGACCTCCTGCGCTTTTCCAGCAACACATTTTCAGCTCTGATCTCCAGCATCTGCAGTCCTCACTTTCTCCTTGAATCTGCAGTATGACCATCTCCCTGTAACTACTGTACATTACACTCTCTGTCGCCAGTATGCTCCCCAGTGGATCCAGCTGCTGCTTGGATTGAACAGCGTTTTTTATGAGGAGCTGCAGCCAATCACACTTCCTGCAGACATTGTCGTCAGGGACACTAGACTGCTCCCTGATCGCCCACATCTGGCAAGGAATGAATACCATTGCCCTAAATACCATCTTTGCCCCTTTACACCAAGAAAGACAAAAGAATTTTACCTTGCATATTTTACTCACTCAAGTTCAGTATTCACCTAAGCCCACACTTATACCAACCGGCACCACTTCTGTCACACAGCAGCCCCTCTCAAACTATTTTGTTAGTAACTTTCAATTTTTTGGCTATTTAAATTACAATGCAATCTTTACAAACAGACCAAGTACCTTCCAGGCTACAACAAAATTTCTAACAGCCTCGCTCAAGCCTTTTCTCCTCTTTTTTTTGATGAGGAGGTGCCGGTGTTGGACTGGGGTGGACAAAGTTAAAAAATCACACAAACACTAGGTTATAGTCCAACAGCTTTATTTGGAAGTATTAGCTTTCAGAGAGCTGCCCCTTCATCAGGTAGCTAGTAGGGCAGGATGATAAGACAGAATTTGTAGCACAAGATCACTGGTGTTGCATGATTTTTAACTTTTGTTCAGTTAGAGGAGGGGGGAAGGATGGAAACACTACTGTTTGAGGTTTACCATTCCTTGACCCCCGGTTCAGTCGTGGTGACTGAGCTGACTTCTCCCAGATTGCTCCTCAGTGAAGTCTCTCTGCCACCATGTGTTGGGAGGGAACGTGGGACTGATGTAAACAGCAGTAGAGTTTTGCCTTTACAGACCCATTGGGCTGTACTGTATGATTCTGTGATTCTACAGGGCTATAGAAATACAGCTAGGAGAGGAAATCCCACAGTCAGCAAGAAAATAGTTACTGACATTAGTGGTTGGTTGGGTGGGGGGTGTGGGTAGCTGTGGAAATTTTATTAATGGGTTCAGATGAGTTATCTGAGGCAAGGATGCAGGAAGCACATTCCAATATTGAAATACCCTGCAGAGGACCATTTTACCAGATCATTGGCATTGTGTTGATAGTACGCAGCCGCCACCATCTGATGGAGATGCTGCTAGTTAAACATGACACACACATAGGGGAAAGATAGTTAATGAAGTGGGTTTGATAAAATACAGTGGAAATCCCTCCAAAACAGCTCAAACATTACCAAAACAACATAAGATTTAGCCAATACGTCTACACTCTTCTAAATGTCAGTAACCATACACAGACTTTATTAAACTATTTACAAGACATGGTCAGCAACGACATGTCGCTCCAGCCTGACAAACACAATCTACAGTTGCCAGGCAATCTGCCATTATTTTCACACATGCTCAGTAGCTCTCCTTAAGACTCTTTTTAGCCCTTTACACTACAATCTATACACTGAAGATTTCATTTTGGATTGCACCCATAAGATCATAAGACATAGGAGTGGAAGTAAGGCCATTCAGCCCATCGAGTCCACTCCGCCATTCAATCATGGCTGATGGGCATTTCAACTCCATTTACCCACATTCTCCCAGTAGCCCTTAATTCCTTGTGACATCAAGAATTTATCAATCTCTGCCTTGAAGACATTTAGCGTCCCGGCCTCCACTGCACTCTGCGGCAATGAATTCCACAGGCCCACCACTCTCTGGCTGAAGAAATGTCTCCGCATTTCTGTTCTGAATTTAGCCCCTCTAATTCTAAGGCTGTGTCCACGGGTCCTAGTCTCCTCGCCTACCGGAAACAATTTCCTAGCGTCCACCCTTTCCAAGCCATGTATTATCTTGTAAGTTTCTATTAGATCTCCCCTTAATCTTCTAAACTCCACTGAATACAATCCCAGGATCCTCAGCCATTCCTCGTATGTTAGACCTACCATTCCAGGGATCATTCGTGTGAATCTCCGCTGGACACACTCCAGTGCCAGTATGTCCTTCCTGAAGTGTGGGGACCAAAACTGGACACAATACTCCAAATGGGGCCTAACCAGAGCTTTATAAAGTCTCAATAGCACAATGGTGCTTTTATATTCCAACCCTCTTGAGATAAATGACAACATTGCATTCGCTTTCTTAATCACGGACTCAACCTGCATGTTTACCTTTAGAGAATCCTCGACTAGCACTCCCAGATCCCTTTGTACTTTGGCTTTATGAATTTTCTCACCGTTTAGAAAGTAGTCCATGCTTATATTATTTTTTCCAAAATGCAAGACCTCGCATTTGCTCACATTGAATTCGATCAGCCATTTCCTGGACCACTCTCCCAAACTGTATGGATCCTTCTGCAGCCTCCCCACTTCCTCAGTACTACCTGCCTGTCCACCTAACTTTGTATCATCAGCAAACTTCGCTAGAATGCCCCAGTCCCTTCATCCAGATCATTAATATATAATGTGAACAGCTGCGGCCCCAACACTGAACCATGCAGGACACCGCTTGTCACCCAGGCCCTTGTTGTCCTTTTAGCCTCAATATGTGTGTGTCAACTGAAACACAGGTGCTGCAATGACACACTGAGTTTGTGTTTGTTCAATGTTTTCTTCAGGCTGCCCTCAAGATGCCCAAATCAACCTCAGCAGAAAGGGAAAGGTAAGTTCCAGACATTCTGATTCAAACCAATTCAATATATCTTGTATTGGCATTATAATACACAATCTCTACTAACTCATTAAATATAATAATTAAGATCCAGTTTCAATTCATTTGCAAATGAGAGCTTATTGTGTTACTGGTTTCAATCACTTTGTGTCTGCCTCATCCTCATGAGCAAACTGATTCAGGTACACAATCCTTTATCCGAAATCCTTGGGGCCAGTTGTTTTTTTTAGGATTTTGGAATTTTTCAGATTTCAGAATAAATGACGTTTTCACGGTGAAAATTTTAAAAATCTTACCGAACAGCAGACCGGCGTGTGACCAGTACAAGCGCTGAGACACAATGGATGCCTGCCAGTGCTAGGCCACGCCATCATGTCACACCTAACAACGTGCATCAAGTGAGTGTGGAGTTGGGTCACCTGTTTGCACGTCAAACAACCTTGTTATGCAAAAAACTTCATGAGACAAACTTCGGGTTTTGGATTTCGGATAAAGGATTATGTGCCTGTACTCTCATAGTTGGCTGAGTTTCTGACACTTTGGATACTTCCTTTGTTGAGACATTCATTTTCTAGCAGGTTTACAGGAAGCCATGAATTCTGTTGTTTTGTGGATGTTGTTGGCTGGGCCAGTATCTGTTTCCCATCCCTAGTTGCCCCTAGATACGAGTGTCCCCACTCAGCCATTTCAGAGGGCATTTACGAGACAACCACAATGCTGTGGCCATGGAGTTACATGGAAAACGTGGCAGATTTCCTTCTCGATATGGAAATCATGGGGACACTACAGCTGAGAGGTATTAATGCTAAGCTGTTAATCCAGCTAACAATCTGGTTACCTAGGTTTGAATCCTGTCAATGGTAGATGGTGGAATTTGAATTTGATGAAAATCTGGAATTAAGAATCTAATGTTGACCATGAATCCATTACCAATTATTGGGGGAAAAAAACCATCTGATTCACTAATGTCCTTGAGGGAGGGAAACTGCCATCCCTAGATGCTATGGCTGATATGTGAATCCAGACCCACAACAATGTGGTTGACTCTTAACTGCTGTCTGGGCACTTTGGGATAGGTAATAATGCTGTCCTAGCCAGTGACACCCTCATCCCATGAATGAATGAAAAAAAACACATTAGTGAAACTGTTGGGTTTTTTTCGACAATTGATGATAGCTGTCATGATCACCATCACTGAGACTTTCACTTTCAAATTGAGATTCTTTTATTAATAATGTTTAGATTCCACTAACTGCTGTGATGGAATTTGAACCCATGTCTGGGCACAGTGAGATTGTCACTCTTCCAACCCCTCCTCTATCTGCTGAGGAAATCGCACTGCTGCTGCAGAAAGATTCATGTGAAGATGCTGCTTAGCCTCACTCCTTGGGTTCCTCAGAAAGGTTGCAGCACCTGGGAGTTCATAATCATGTTCCCATTGTAACTGCTCCCATGGTGGCCACCCCCATGGTGACCAACCCCATAGCAACTGCTCCCATGTGAACTCGCATGGTGAACACTTCCATGATGATCATTCCTATGATGACCGCTTCCAAGGTAACCACTCCTATTGTGACCATTTCCATGGTATCACGCACCCTAACAAGGTGGACTGTGAGAGATAGTAATCCTTTCCAACCAATGCAGTCTGCTGGTTGGTCAATACTTTCATGATGGCCACACAGGTGCAGTGGATGGAAATTGGCAAGGCTGAAGTAATTTTGCCAAAACCTCTTGCTCGCTCTGCATGATGACTCTCATAAGTTCAAAATCTTCTTTATTGGTTAGAGTCATAATGATCTACAGCATAGACAAAGATCCTTTGGCCCATCATATCTGCTTCCCTCAAAAGCAACCACCTAACTATTCTAATCTTAATTTTCAGCACTTGGTCCATAGCCTTGTCTACCTTGGAATGGCAAGTGCACATGTAAACCTCTGCCCCTTACTTTAAATTTATACCCACAGTCTTTGATCGCTCCATCATAGGGAGACGTTTCTTTCAACTATCCTATTTATGCCCCTCATAATTTTATAGATCTTAATCTCAGTTTCCTCTGCTTTAAGGAAAACAATCCCAGTCCATCCACTCTCTTTTCAGAACTGTAACTCTATAGCCCAGCAACATCCTAGTAAATCTCCTCTGCACCCTCCTCTAATGTGGATGATATTCCCGAGGAGAATCTTGTTCACTGTCTCAATGCAGCGATCTGTGATTCATTGGGAGAGGCCATACGTGTTGCCAAGAGGCCCCAGGAATGCGCCTGAGATGCAGGAATTCAGAGTCACTGTATCACCATCATCATACATCTCAGTTTGGACATGGCCTCTCAGTGCAGATCAGTTCACCCCTCAACGTCACTGTCAGCAAACCCAGGCCCCTGAGTTGCCTCAGGCTCTCTAATGGTCTGTGCCCATGACCCCCATCTGCTACTCCCCTAATACAAAGCTGTCAATAGAAGTGGCAAAGCTGCTGTCTGAATTCGTGGGCCTGCTCCTCCTTCTTCAGTTTCCTCCTTCACTGGACAGCACCTCTTCAGAGTAATTGCTGGGCATTGCCAGCCCAATGGCAAATCTTCCCTGAAGGAACAGAACCCAGGGCTCAGACCATTCCCATTATTTCACCACTCCCACAACCCCAATTCCCGGTCAGCTCACCCCCTTCCAAGAGAAAGGAACTCCTGAAAGGGGGAGCTTAATTCGGATCAATGGCTGCTTTGATCTGTTTTGGGCGAGAAAATAAATTGCCTCGCTGCATGGCTGCTGAGTGGCAATGCCAACTGCTACCATCTCTTTGCCAGCATTTAGCTAATCTTGACATCATTGCACCTCAGCTCGCTTTATATTTGAAGATCTTGCTGGGACTTCAGTTTACATTGAGGAAGGTGGACAGGTTAGACGAAAAGACACCAGTATGCAAACAAGAGTTATCCACTTGGTCCCTTGAGCCATTGTGGACGATTCGGATTACCCCATATTCCCACCTATTGTGATAACTTTACAGCCACTTGTTTATCAAGAATCTATCTCTCCCTTCAAGAGTATTAAAGGACTCTGCCTCCACGAGCTATTCAGTAAAAGTTCCAATGACTCACGACCTTTCACCTGTTTTCTAGATTTCCCATTGGCAGAAGGGCCTCAAAGCAGAGGATACATAACCCTAAGCTGTTTAAGGCAAGGGGGAATGAACAAATAGGAATATGGGGAAAAACCCTATCCCAGAAAGTGGCTCTTCCTAAATTTTTCTCAAATGTTACAAATATTTAATGTGTGAAATTGATGTGACCCCATACAGAGCATGAGATGAGGGGTCAATGAGGTTGTTCAGTTGTGACAGGGAAGGAGGGAGTTGTTAAAATGTTGAGAGAGAGACAGTTCTTGTGCCCATAACTGTCACAAAGATTTCTGATGTAGCCATCACGTGCAATGGCTCCTCAACTCAGCTCAGCTCTGATCCTGGAACTCCCCTGTTGGATAGTTGCCATTGCTAACTCAGAGGTCTCAGACCATATGGTCACCCTACTGTCTCATTGGGGGGCATGACCCATAATTTGGAAACCCCTGGGGTTAGGATCTTGAGTGCACTACCCAGTGGCATGACAAAGACAAGGACAGACTCAACTGGGACTTTCAAAAGAGGACCGACACCTGAAGATTGAACAGGAGTTGCAGGGAGATGGGGAAAGGCCAGGTGAATAGGATTGAACCAGCTTATCTATAATGGTGACCATGACAATTATCATTGCTTGCTGTAATAAACACCTAACTCCTTTAAAGGGAAGGAAATCTGCTGTCCTTCGCTCCAGTCTGCTGTACCTGTGACTCCAGATCCATAGCAGTACGATTGACTCTGAAGTGACCTCTGAAATGGCCTCGCTCCATTTTGGGAAAGAAAGTGAATTGCCTCACTGTATGGCTACTGAGTGGCAATGCTATCACTCTTTGCTAGCACTTAGCAAATTATTAGGATGCCACTGCACCTCACCTCATCTCTAAAACCTGTGGTGTTGCAAAATAATGCTTGTGTTTTAAAACTCAGTTTATATTGAAGGAGCTGGACTGGGTAGATAAAGAGACACCAGCATGCAAACAGGAGTATGCCACTCGGCCCCTTGAGTCCGGTCTGTCATTCAATGTGGCTGATCTGATTCAGTGGCCACTCAGTTCAAGGGCAGTGGGAGATGGGCAATAAATGTTGGCCTAGCCGGTGATGCCCACATACCATGGACGAATTTCTAAACATTCTAGGAAAGTGGACTTCTGCTCAAATGTCTCATGTCATAAACTGCTGAGCTGTCTTCTTAATTCCTTTCTCAGGCGAGAAGCTGCAATGCAGGACGGTTTGAAGAAAGCAATCAACGTCCCCCTGGCCTTAGCAGAGAAGGTGAACAGTCTCTGGCCTGTCTTAAAGGAGATGGCAACATGTGGAAACCTGGCCTGCAAATCAGACTTGCAGGTACACCTGGCTATGGGTGGGGTAGGGGGCTTTAAAATCAGCACAGATGTGGTGCCACATTTGCCAGATGCAGTTAGTTCCTTCTGTGTCTTGTGTTGATTCAGCTTTAAAAGTGAATGAGAGACCCAGCTTTATCATGTTTTGGTTGGTTCTTAACGTGGTTACCTAAGTATACAAACAGGAGTAGAACACTGTGCACCTTGAGTCATCATTCAATAGGATCATAGCTGATATGATTACTGCATAATCTCAACCATCTTGATAACCTTTCACCCCCTCACTTATTGAGAAGTTATCTCTCCCTTAAAAAAAAAAGAGACCGTCTCCACCAGCTTCTGAGGGATAGGGTTCCAATGACTCACAAGCTTCTAAGAGAAAACAAAACACCTGATTTTGAAACATTGGCCCTTCATTCTAGAATCCCCCACAAGAGGAAACATCCTCTACACACCCATTCTGTCAAGTCACTTCAAGATTTTAAAAATCACCCATAGCGTCTGAGTGGAAGCTTCTGGTTTTGGAAGTTGGCTGGTTTTAAGGATATCAAGTCAAGTGAGGCATAGTGGTAATGTCCCTATTTCTGGGCCAAAGAATAGGGGTTCAAGCCCCACTTGCCCCAGATTTATGTTGCAGCATGCCTGAACAGATTTAAATGTTTGTAGAGTCAGCAATTATGTTGGTTTTGGGCTGTCAAGCCCTATGAGCTAATCTAAGCTTGGAATCTGATTGATATGGAAAGAATATTTTGGACATGCTCTTTGCAGTAAGTGTTCCCCATGAAGTTCCTCTGATATTTGAATTTGGCCCACCCAGAGAACAGAAGACTACCCGTGGAGATAACTGAGATGTACCAACACCTCTTCCCACTTTGCTCTCAACTGTCTGTCTCTGTCTAGGTTGCTGCTAAAGCTTTGGAACTGGGAGTATTTGGGGCCCATTACAACATCATCATTAACCTCAAGGATATGAAAGACCAGGATTTCCGCACCAAGGTATGATGAAATTGAGAACACTGTTTCTAAAGGATGGGGAAATAAATTGTGAGAAGGCTAGGAACAACTATTACAATCCCGGATTATACCAATATTTTTACAATCCTGGACCAGATCCCATCCCTGAAATTCCATTACAATCTCGTTCAGGATAAGTAATGCTTTTTTTCCCTCTTTCACACCATTAATAATCCTTATATCCCTATCCCTAAGAAAATAAATCTATAACATTCCAGTTTTAAACCATAAAAATAAACTTTAATGTACAATCTTAGAAAGCAAAACAAGCTAGGATTTAAAACTCAATATCTAGCATTCAGTATTAACATTATGTAAATATTGGTTAATATGCAGAGTACACCAGATAGCAGATGTGATCAAGATAGATCCCATGGATTCCTCAACAATAGCACACCCAGATGCTAGTGCAGCACGGTGGCTCAGTGGTTAGTGCTGCTGCCTGACATTGCCAGGGACCTGGGTTCGATTCCAGCCTTGGGTGACTGTGTGTGGAGTTTGCACATTCTCCCTGTGTCTGCATAGGTTTCCTCTGGTTTCTTCCTACAATCCAAAGATGTGCAGTTTAGGTGAATTGGCTATGCTAAATTAGCCACAGTGTTTAGGGATTTTTTTTTTAGATTACATTACAGTATGGAAACAGGCCCTTCGGCCCAACAAGTCCACACCGACCCGCCACCCACCCATACCCCTACATTTACCCCTATACCTAACACTACGGGCAATTTAGCATGGCCAATTCACCTGACCTTAGGATGTGTAGGGTAGGTGCATTAGTCAGGGGTAAATGCAGAGCAGAGGGTCAGTGTGGACTTAAAGAGTCTGTTTCCACACTATATGGATTCTAGTGACACTGTAGGTTACCAGACCTCATCAAAACTCTACCTCTTCCAATTCTTTGCTGTTGAAGATTTTGCCTTAGAATTCCCACTGCAATAACTCATATTCAGCCGAGGGCTTCCTGTTTCTTCTTTGGCTGCACGTAGTTGTCAGTGATGGTGTAGTGGTAATGTGATTGGACTAAACCAAAACACCAGGCCAGTGTGTCAGGTGACAAGATTCAACCTTACAATGCCCCAATAATTGCTCACTGCCCAGCAGCTCAACATCTCATCACACAATTGTGTCTCACTGATTCATTAGAGTCCAACCCCACCCCACAGAGCAAACAAACCATTCAGCTTAGGTAGGCTTGCACTGCCCTCAGTCTCTCTGAACACAAGTTGCTCACCTCCATTGATTTACAGCTATGTATAGCCTTCTCTGGCTAGCTTTAAAAAAAGCCTGACTGAAACCTAAAGCTTGAATTATTACTGTTCAAAGACTCTTGAACTTATTAAAACACTTAGCCAGCAATACCCACATCCCATGAAAGATGAAAAGAGAAAAAAATTAAAATTGCCCTAAGGGAATATTAATAAATACTGCCAAAGCAATTATACCAGCTGGTCTCTCAATTAAAGAAGCCCAACAGGGGTTTGGTTTTAACAATCACTGACATCTGAAGCCAATTTGTTTTTCTGTTTAAACAGTGGGACATTCCCTCTCCAACTCTATTCTGATTCTCTTCCTGCTCTCTATACCCTAATCCCTCAACTTTCATGGTTTGCTTTGCCCATAATGGGCTTTGCTTTCATATACAGGTAGTTTTTCTAGTGCCATGGTTGCATTCTTGTGCAACCCCGCATCAAACAAAAATCACACAATAAAAATAGCACTTAAAGTGTTACTGATACAATTGCATTATAGCTAACACACATTTAAAAAGTTCATGCTTTAGAAACAGCATCTCTATTTGTCAATCGCGTTACAGCCAGTTCACATTGACGAAATGCATGTTATAGCAGAATACTTTTGCTGGTTGTGGTTACCAGTTAAGTCACTGTGATTTTGGTGGTGGGCAGGCACTCTAATGTGTGTCTTAGCACTTTTGGGTAGACAAAAATAAAGTTTATGTTTGTGCCTGGAACCCCTTGGAAGGGGAGCATGTGGTGTTCACGAATGCTGTCGATGCCTTTAGAGAGGGGTGGGCACAACAGGGATGCACAGCTTTATTGTTCTTCCAATTTCAGTTTGATTTAGCCCCTTTCCACTTTCCTTACCTCTCCCTCACTTTTGATGGTTTGCATTCCCCATAATGGGATTTGGTTGTCATAATCTAATTGGCTGTACAGGTGATTTATTAGTGCTGGTTAATAGTTAAAAACAAAAAAAAGTCTCAATGATTTGGTGATGGGGAGAAAACATTCAGTTATGTGTAAGAACACTATTAGATATATAAAACAAGAACAAGAGGTTTAACATGTTTCAGATCATGATGTTGTATGTGTATTCCATCAATTTGTGATTCCCACACCTTAGATTACAGCCAAAGTGGGGTGTGTTTGAATTCAGCACTGAATTGAAATAGCTGTGCTTAGTTCAGATTTTCCTAATACGAAAATTAGGACTCTCTCTCTCTCCACTCCAACACCCCACCCCCATAGGCAAAAATGGTATCTGTGTGAAATAGATGCAGGACTTTCACATCCAGGTCAACACCTGCAAGACTGCCCTTCAGACTTAAAAGCAACTTAGTTATGCTAAATTTTTAGGAATCTCTATTTAACACAAGCTGAGTATTATATCCAAATCTGGGCACGACTCTTTAGGAAGGATGGCAAAGCCTCAGACATCACATTTCTACGAATGACTCCATGGACATGCATCTTCTATCCTGTAGGCTGCAGAAGAGATTGTTCTCCTTGGAGCAGAGAAGGTTAAGGGAAACTCAACAGAGGCGTTCAAAATTACTGAGGTTTTTGTTAAGGAGGGACAAATAATTTCCATAGCAGCAGGTCAGAAAGCACAGTCTGAAGCCAATTGACATGGAATTGAGAGAAACTTGGCAAATAGATCAGAAACTGGCTGAGTAATAGGGCATGAAGGGTACTGGTAGAAGGCTGTTTGAGTGATGTACAGTGTACAGTGATGTACTACAAGGATCAGTACTGGGACCCTTATTGTTTGATATATGCATAAATGATACAGGTGAAAATGTCAGGGAAATGTTAAGCAAATTTGCAGATGACACCAAGATTGATAGAGTGGTTAATAGAGAAGAAGACGGTTGTAGATTACAAGAAGATATAGATGGGTTGGTCAGATGGGCAAAAAAGTTCAGATGGTATTTAACCCCGATAAGTGTGAAGAAGAAACAAGATGGCAAGAGTATTTAATGAATGGCAGGGCACTGGTTAACTTAGAGGAACAGAAGGATCTTGGGATAATTATTCAAAGATCCCTGAAGTTGGCAGAGCATGTGCACAGGATAGCTAAGAAGGCATGTGGGTCAATTGCTTTCAACAGTCATGGCACAGAGTATAAAAACAAAGATGTAATGTTGGAAGTTGTACAGAGCATTGTACAAGGAAGGTTGTGACAGCATTAGAGGGAGTACAGAGAGGTTCACTAAGATGTTGCCTGGGGTGGAGAACTTGAGATATAAGGAGGGATTAGACAGATTTGGAGTGTTTTCTTTAGAGCAGAGAGGACTGAGTGGGGACATGACTGAGGTGTGTAAGATTATGATAGGTATGAACAGGTGAATAGAGAGCAGCTGTTGCCTTGGTTGAGGGATCAATCATGAGACGGAATAGTTTTATGGTAAAGGGCAGGGGTTTCAGAGGGAATTTGGGAAAAAACATTTTTCACTCAGCAGGTGGGGGGAGTCCGGATAGCATTGCCTGGAAAGTTAGCGGAGGCTGGAAACTTTACAACTTTTAAAAATATTTGGATGAGTACTTCAAATATCATAACATTCAAGGGTATGGGACAAGTGCAGGAAATTGGGATTAGCGCAATTTTAGTGGTAATTATGTTGGTGAAGACTTGATGGGCCAAAGAGCCTTTTCTGCACTGCATGATTTTATGACAATGATAAGGAGAATTTCTTCTGCTCAGTCAATAGCTGAAACAGCATTGCACCATTGCAATCAGATTCATTAGTCTCACAAATGGGTATTGGTTACATACAGTATAGCTGATGAGTTACTGCAGGGCTTTGCGGAGGTTGGGCAAGGGACAGCACACCAAGAAATGGTGGCTCCTTTATTCATCAGGATAATTAGGCATACCTCCTGTGCAAGAACATGTGTAGAACAGTGCTACGTGCAGAACAGTGCTACGTGCAGGTTGATAGTTTGGTGTTGAATGTAATTGTGTCATGAGGTGGATGGAGATTTTAGGTGATTCCTTAGTTTGCAAAGATAATGCATGTGCAAGGTTTTATCACTGTCCTAGTGCAGGACACTCTGTGTGGTTTCAGTGTTGAAGAGCTGTCAGTGCAACCTTAGAAAGGTTAGCAGTTAACATTTTCTCTGCTTGCCCACAGGCCAGAGCAAGGGCTCTTGACCTCCTGGAGGAGGCGAGACGAAACACAGTGCAGGTCTTAGAGCTGATGGACAAACGGAAGGAGTGAGAAATAAGCTACAACAGACAACAACATGGCTATGAACCATCCACCAGCAGTCCATAAGAGCACTCTTATCCAGAGTGAGAAAGAAGAGTGTTCAGTGTAAATCCTTATGTTTAGCTGCAGTGTGAATAAAAGACTAATATTGCTCATAACGTGTATGAGCGTTTTTCTGCAAAACAGCATCCTTTGATAATGTACTTACCTCATGTGTTCTTGGGGGTAGGTGTGGGTGGGGGCAGTTGGGAGAGGTCCAAAGAGCACCATAGTTCATTCACTCCTGTTCTGATGCTTTCAGAACATGTAGCACCAAAAGTACTGCTCCTTCAGTACTACTCCTTTACATTGATGGAACTGCAAAACAAATGAAGGTTATTGTGCCTAGCGAACCCATGGTGGTTCTTTGATAGAGCTACCCAATTAATTCTGCTCCCCTCCCCTTTCCCAAAGCCCTGTGTATATTTCTCCTTCAATTTCATTTAGAAATTTATACTGGGCCCTATATCTTTGTCAAAAGTGACTTACTTGAAACACTTTTGGCTTTCATTAGCAGGGGGATTGAGTTCATGAGCCGCGAAGCTATGCTGCACCTATAAAGCCCTGGTTAGGCCACACTTGGAATATCGTGTTCAGTTCTGGTTGCCTCATTATAGGAAGGATGTGAAAGCTTTGGAGAGGGTGCAGAGGAGATTTACCAGGATGCAGCCTGCACTGGAGGGTGCACCTTCCGAAGAAAGGTTGAGAGAGCTAGGGCTTTTCTCATTGTAACAAAGAAGGATGAGAGGTGACTTGATAGAGGTGTACAAGATGATGAGAGACATAGATAGCCATAGAGTTTTTCCCAGGGTGGAAATGGTTATCACGAGGGGGCATAATTTTAAGGTAACTGAAGGAAGATTTACGGAAGATGTCAGAGGTAAGTTCTTTTCACAGAAAGTAGTGGTTGCATGGAAAGCAGTGGTAGTAGACTCGGACACATACATTAGGGACATTTAAACAACTCTTGGATAGGCACGTGGATGATAGTAAAATGTAGGCTATGTCGGAAGAAAGTTAGCCATCAGGATACATGAACACCAGCTAGCCACAAAAAGACACGATCCTCTCTCCCTTGTAGCCCACGGATGAAAAAAAAACCCACCATTTCGACTGGGACAATACATCTATCCTGGGACAGGCTAAACAAAGACATGCCAGAGAATTCCTAGAGGCCTGGCACTCCAACCACAATACCATAAACAAACACATAGATCTAGATGCCATCTATCAACCCCTCAGAAAACGAACAGGAAATGACATCACCACAAACCCCAGGAATCCCATCCAGGAGAAGGATACAAATAGAAAGCAGGAGACAACAGCTTCGCTTCACTTGGAGGTCGCCACTGATGATGTTATCTAGCCAGGTAATGAAATGTCTGGATATCAAACCTACAGCTCAGCGAGCAAAGCTACACCCTAAACCTCAACCTGAGCTACAAACTTTCACAAATCTTGCAAAAAGTAGGCTATGTAGGTTAGTTTGATCTTAGAGTAGGATGAAAGGTCGGCACAACATCAAAGGCCAAATAACCTGTACTATTCTGTTCTATGTTCTATACTGTATACAGTCCCAAGGGACCTTGATCAGATAGATGTTGAAAGCATATTTCCTCCTGTGGAAGAATCTAGAGCTAGGGGTTATCATTTAGAAATTATTTTCTCACACACCCACTCTCTCTCTCTCTCACTCTGTCTTTTACAGACACAATCTTTCACACATACACATCCTCTGTCACACAAACACTCTCACTCACATTTTCTCATACAGAAACTCTCTCTCACACATACACTCTCAAACTATCTCTCTCACTCACACACACACCAATCTGTCTGTCTCTCACACACATACAGATGTATTCCCTCTGTTTTACACGTACATTCATTCAATACTCTGCCCTATTTCTCCAGTATCCTTCAGTGGTCAGTACTTGTGTGCTTGGGTGGGAGTGTGGTCAAAGTTGGGCTATGTTTCCCAGTCTGCAACTGGCTGTCCAAACCAATAGTCACAAGGCATTGCTCCAGGATAATTGAATCTGGTCCCCTGTCCTGGAGCTGCATACTCATTGGGAACTGGTTTCCCAGCACATTGCAATGCCTGAGAGAGTGCAGTGCTGCCCAAGACCACAAACCTTCCACTCCAAAAGTATAGGCGCCAGTGACTAGCACTGTTTTTAATCTTTCTTCTGGGCACTGGTTAGGCCACATTATTATAACCTCTCATGTCCCATTCTGATTATGAAATTCAGTTGTGTTCTCCCAGTGAAGTTCAATGAGGCATCCTTCGGCCATGTCGTGTTCACTAGGTTATTGGGAGGAACTGTGTTTAGGATGATCCACCAGTTTACTTTACAAAATGTATGTAGACATGGTCCAAAGTCCAGGCAAAGTGTTTCAAATTTCTACCAAACTCAGTTCCACAGGCATTATTGCTGCCAGCTCAATTGTTACATAGAACATAGAACCTTAACACGCAGTACAGTCCCTTCGGCCCTCCATGTCACGCCAACCTGTCATGCCCATCTAACCTACACCATCCCATTATTATCCATATGTATATCCAATGTCCATTTCAATGCCCTTAATGTCGGCAAAACTACTACTGTTGCAGGCAGGCCGTTCCACGTCCCAACTACTCTGAGTAAAGAAACGACACCTGACATCTGTTCTAAATCTATCACCCCTCAATTTAAAGCTATGGCCCCTTGTGTTAGCCTTCACCACCTGAGGAAAAAGGCTCTCATTATCCACTCTATCTAACCTTCTGATTATCTCATACGTCTCGATTAAGTCACCTCTCAACCTTCTTCTCTCCAATAAAAACAGCCTCAGTTCCCACAGCTTTTCCTCGTAAGACCTTCCCACCATACCAGGCAACATCCTAGTAAATCTCCCCTGGACCCTTTCCAAAGCTTCCACAACCTTCCCATAATGCTGGGACCAGAACTGTACATAATACTCCAGGTGCGGCCTTACCAGTGTCTTGTGCAGCTGCAACATGACCTAGTGGCTCTGAAACTCAATCACCCTACCAATAATCACCAACATACCATATGACTTCTTAACAACCCTACCCACCTGGTGGCAACTTTCAGGGATTTATGCATCTGGACACCGAGATCTCTCTGTTTATCTACACTGCCAAGAATTTTACCGTTAGCCCAGTACTCTGCATTCCTGTTTCTTCTTCCGGAAGTGAATTATCTCACACTTTTCCACATTAAACTCCATTTGCCATTTCTCAGCCCAGCTCTGCATCTTATCTATGTCCCTCTGTAACCCACAATATCCTTCAGCACGACCCACAACTCTGCCTACCTTAGTGTCATCCACAAATTTACTAACCCATCCTTCTACGCCAACATCCAGATCATTTATAAAATGACAAACTGCAATGGCCCCAAAACAGATCCTCACCACATTCCACTGGTAACTGAGCTCCAGGATGAACATTTCCCATCAAGCACCACCTTCTGTCTTCTTTCAGCTAGCCAATTTCTGATCCAAATGCTAAATCACCCTCAATCCCGAAACTCCGTATTTTATGCAATAGCCTATGTGGAACCTTATCAAACACCTTACTGAAGTCCATATACACCACATCAACCGCTTAACCTTCATTCACCTGTTTTGTCATCTTCATGAAGAACTCAATAAGGTTAGAGAAGCACGACCTACCCTTCACAAAACCATGCTGACTATGCTTAATCAAATTATTCTTTTCCAGATGATTATAAATCCTATCTCTTATAACCTTTTCCAAACATCTTACCCACAACCGAAGTAAGGCTCACTGGCCTATAATTACCAGGGTTGTCCCGTCTCCCCTTCTTTAACAAGGGAAAAACATTTGCTATCCTCCAGTCGTCTGGCACTACTCCTGTCGACAGTGATGACATAAAGATCAAAGCCAAAGACTCTGCAATCTCCTCCGTGGTATCCCAGAGAATGAGATAAATCCCATCCTGCCCAGAGGTCTTATCTATTTTCAGATCTTCCAAAATTGATAAAGCCACCTCCTTGTCAACCACAATCCCATCTAATTTAGTAGCCTGTATCACCGTATTCTCACTAACATTGCCCTTTTCCAACGTGAACACTGACGAAAAGTATTCATTTGGCACTTCCCCAGGTCCTCAGATTCCACACACAACCTCCCACTGCTATCTTTGACTGGCCCTCATCTTACTCTAGTCATTCTTTTATTCCTGATTTACCTATAGAAGGCCTTAGGGTTTTTCTTGATCTTATTCGTCAACAACTTCTCATGTCACCTCCTGGCTCTTCTTAGCCTTCTCTTTAGATTTTTTCTGGCTAACTTTCAAGCCCCCTAACTGGGCCTTCACGCCTCACCCTCACATAAGTTTTCTTCTTCCTCTTGACAACAGCTTCAACTTCTTTAGTAAACCATGGCTCCCTCTCTTGACAACTACCTCTTGCCTAATAGGTACATACTTATCAAGGATCAGCAGTCGCTGTCCCTTGACCAAGCTCCACATTTCAAGTGTGTCCATTCCCTGCAGTTTCCTTCCCCATCCTATGCATCCTAAATCTTACCTAATCACATCATAAGCCTTTCCCCCAGTTATACCTCTTTCCCCGCAGTATATACCTATCCCTGCCCATTGCTATTGTAAACATAACCGAATTGTGGTCATTATCACCAAAGGGCTCACCTACCTCCAAATCTAGCACCTGGCCGGTTCATTACCCAGTACCAAATCCAATATGGCATCGTCCCTTGTTGGCCTGTCTACGTACTGTGTCAGAAAACCATCCTGCCCACATTGAACAAAAACTGACTCATCTAAACTACGCGAACTATAGTATTCCCAGTCAATATTGGGAAAGTTAAAGGCCCCCACAACAACCACCTGTTACTCTCGCTCCTATCGAAAATCATCTTTGCTCTTCTTTCCTCTACACCCCTGCAATAATTCAGAGGCCTACAGAAAACTCCCAACAGGGTGACCTCTCCTTTCCTGTTTCTAACCTCAGCCTAAACTACCTCAGTGGATGCGTGCTCAAACACTATCTCAGCTGCTGTAATACTACTCTTGATTTACAATGCTACACTCCCCCTCTTTTACATATTTAAAACTGAGATTGATGGGTTTGTGCTAATCAAAGGGAAGATGGGATATGAGGCAACGGTCTGTTTGTTAAATGATCTCATTGAATGACAGAATGTGCAGAAGGATCCAGATGGTCTCCTTCTGCTCCTCTATTCATGTCAGAGAGATTGAAGAAACTAGGCCTGCAATCTCTAGCATTCTGAAGAATGAGAGGTAATCCCTATTAAAGTTACAAAATTCTTCCAGGGCATGACAAGGTGGATGGAGATAGGATGTTTTTCCTAGCTAATGAATCTAAAATCAGAGGACATAGCCTTAGATTGGGGCAGCACGGTGGCTCAGTGGTTAGCACTGCTGCTTCTCAGCACCACGGACCCAGGTTTGATTCCCGCCTTGGCTGACTCTCTGTGTGGAGTTTGCACATTCTCCCAGTGTCTGCGTGGGTTTCCTCCGGGTGCTCCGGTTTCTTCCCACAGTCCAGAGATGTGCAGGCCAGGTGAATTAGCCATGCTAAATTGCCAATAGTGTTAGGTGCATTAGTCAAAGGGAAATGGGTCTGGGTGGGTTACTCTTCGGATGGTCAGTGTGGACTTGTTGGGCCGAAGGGCTTGTTTCCACACTGTAGGGAATCTAATATAATCTAAAGGCAAACCATTTAAGACTAAAATGAAGAAGAACGCCTTCATTCACAGTGTGGTGAAATTTTGTAATCTACTGCTCTGCAGAAGCTCAATTATTAGACAGGGTTAAGAGAGAGATTGATACATTTCTGGAGACCAATGACATGGAGGGATAAGGGGATAGTGGGAATAACATGGTTAACAAACTGGCCATGATTGGTTTGAACAGTACAGTACACTTGATGGGCTGAGTGGTCTACTCCTGCTCTTATTTCTTACGTTCCAATCAAAGTTTTGTGATGTCTGAAGCTTAGAGACTGGAAAATTCTTGTAAATATCTGCCCCCGCCTGCCAAAAAAGGTACAAGTTGATCTTTGCCTCATTCACTGTTCAACGGATCGATTTAATATATGAAGTTTAATTCATGGATGTAGTGAATTGTTGTTCGAGAAGCAATACTTTAAAATAATTTTTAAGATCAACTTGTTCCTCTTCCTTTCTACAGTTTTTGGCTCAATCTTTATTTCTCTATTTTTCTTGTACCTCATTTAGCATTGGATGCACCCACTTCAACTATGTACAGTTCTGGTCGCCAAATTACCAAAAGGATGTGGACGCTTTGGAGAGGGTGCAGAGAAGGTTTACGAAGATGTTGCCTGGTATGGAAGGTGCTAGCTATGAAGAGAGGTTGAATAGGTTAGGATTATTTTCATTAGAAAAAAGGAGATTGAGGGGGGAACCTGATTGAGGTTTACAAAATCATGAAGGGTATAGACAGGGTGGATAGAGATAAGCTTTTTCCCAGGGTGAAGGATTCAATAATGAGAAGCTTTCAAGGTGAGAGGTGGAAAGTTTAAGGGGGATACATGTGGCAAGTACTTCACACAGAGGGTGGTGGGCGTTTGGAACACGTTGCCAGAAGAGGTGGTAGAGGCAGGCATGGTAGATTCATTTAAGATGTGTCTGGACAGATGCATGAGTAGGTGGGGAGCAGAGAGATACAAATGCTTAGGAATTGACCGACAGGTTTAGACAGTACATTTGGATCGGCTCAGGCTTGGGCCTGTTCCTGGGCTGTAAATTTTCTTTCTTCTTTAATTCACCCTTTTTCTCACACACACAGTAACTCATTGGTGAAGGAGATACAGTGACGAGTCTATATTTCACTAACATTCAGGACACCCTACTACCTTCCCCATGCTGTTATTAGTTTGCATACCCAGCAGCCAGTTCAAAAATGCTTTGGACAGAAAGACGTGAGAACAAATCAAATTAACTGGACACGCCATGAGGTAACCTGCTGCAGAAAATTCTAAACCAAAGATTACTTCGAGATTTTCTCATCTTCAAACTTAAATTAAAGATGAAGACTAAATGACAATGATAAGAGCAATCTGGAGATGTGGCATCATCCTAGAATAATACTACATAAGAATAAAAGAATACCAAAAATATCCTATAGAAATACTCAGTTAGTGGTACAGAGCTTGAACATTGCTGAGAAAACAGACAGGCTGTTGAAACCTTTCATCTCACAGTCATCAGGACAGATGCAAGAATGACAAATTTCAAAGGGAGCAACAATTTACACTGCATGAGAAAAAGGTGCTAATTAGTTGATAAATGGTCAAAGAACAACAACAATGATTTAGGCGAAGGAAACCATTAGGTTCTGTACTATGTTTAAGACATATTCCCTGCAGGTGGCAGAGTTATCCCTCACAGTTTTAAGGGAAATTTCAAAGAACAAGTTGATTGAGTTGGCAGGTAGACTGGAGGTGTATTACCCTGCAGATTTAGGAAAGCAAGAGATAATTGAGGTACTAGCATGGCACTTCAGCTTAGAGGAAGTACAAGAGAGACCAAGTACTTCAGATAGTGAAACATCAGAGCCAGGTGATATACAGTTACAAATAAGGTGCTTTAAGCATGAGGAGAAAACAAAGGAACTGGAGAGGGCAAATAAAACAGAAGAGCAGAAAAAGACAAAGGAAAAAGCAGACAAAGACATGGAAAGGGAGAAGGCTGTGAACATGAAAAGACAGGAAACAGAAATGAGAAAACTAGAATTCGAAGTACAAGAGAGAAAGAAAACAAGAGAATATAAAGTCAGCTTAAAACAATGCAATTGTACCAGCAGATGCAGGCCCTGTTCAGGAAAATCTGAGGCATAACTAGAAGTCGAATAATGAAATGTATAAGCTTGTACAGGTCCTACCAACATTTAAGGAGTAGGATGTGGAGGCATTCTTCTTATCATTGAAGAAAATGTCTGGGATAAATTAGTTGGACAAACCTGGGTTCCCTCTGGGTGCTCTAGTTTCCTCCCACGATCTAAAGAAGTGCAGGTTAGGTGGATTGGCCATGATAAATTGCCCATAGTCTCCATGGATATGCAGGCTCAGTGGATTAGCCATGGGAATACAGGGGTTACATGGAGTGGGTGGGTCTGGTTTGGATGTTCTTAATTCGGTTCTTCATTCGTTGGACCGAATGGCCTGCTTCCATACTGTAGGAATTCTATGATTTGATGAAAAATGGACTGGATATTACTTAGGCAGACTAATTTTCTTTTCATTCACTCATCAAGGTGCGATGGTCATATTTTCTCTTGGTGGACATGTCATTGCCTGGCATTTGTGTGGTGTGAATCTTGTTTGCCACTTTCAGTCCAAGCCTGGTTATTGCCTAGGTCTTGCTGCATTTGGACATGGACTGCTTCAGTACCTGAGAAGTCATGAATAGTGTTGATCATTATACAATCATCAGTGAACATTCCTACTTCTCATCAAGGTAATTAATGAGGGCGGCACAGTGGCTAGCACTGCTGCCTCACAGCATCAGGGCCCCAGGTTTGATTCCAGCCTCGGGTGACTGTGTGGAGTTTGCACATTCTCCCTGTGTCTGTGTGGGTTTCCTCTGGGTGCTCTGGTTTCCTCCCACAGTCCAAAGATGTGCAAGTCAGGTGAATTGGCCATGCTAAATTGCCCATAGTGTTAGGTGCATTAGTCAGAGGGAAATGGGTCTGGGTGGGTTACTCTTCGGAGGGTCGGTGTGAACTGGTTGGGCCGAAGGGCCTGTTTCCACACTGTACGGAATCTAATCTAATCTAATCAGATGAAGATGGTTGGTCCTAGGTCAATACCCTGAAAATCCTCTGCAGAGATGTCCTGGAACTGAGATGACGGATCTCCAAAACCACAACCATCTCCCTATGTGCCAGATTTGACTCCAACTAGTGGAGAGATTTCCACCTGATCCCCATTGATTCCTGAATGGTTCTGAAAAAGTGTTGTAGGACCTAAAATGTTAACACAGTTTTGTCTCCATAGGTGCTGACAGACTTGCTTAGTTTCTCTCCCACTTTCTGTTTTTGTTTCAGAATTTCAGCAGCTGCAGTCCTTTGTTTTATTTTCACTTGATTCCAGTTTTTCTAGGGCTCCCTGATGTCACACTCAGTGCAGTCTAGATGTCAAGGACAGTCACTCTCTCCTCAACTACAGAATTCAGTTCTTTTGTCCACGTTTGAACCAAGGCTGTAATGAGGACAGGAGCTGAGTGGTCCTGGCAGAACACAAACTGAGTTACTGTACAGGTTGCTAAATGACAGGAATTTTATGCTTCGTTGTCAGAGGACTTTTCTCAGGATTATGACACTATATAGAAGACAATACTGGCTAAATGCCTGAGGCAAAGGTTTCAGAATTTAAGGGAACAATCTATAATGTATTCAAGAGGGTTAAGCAAACTAATTTTGACAGGAAGATACAAGCATAAGAAGCTGAATCCACATATGAAGCTCTTAGATAAACTTTTCTTGAGGAATTTCAAAACTCTCTACTTTCTGTAATAACAACCATATTGAGGACCAACAGGTTGCAATATGGCTGATGGTTATGAGCTAATTCATAAAACAAAGTGATTTTTTTTCCATCATACTCATAAATTCTAAAGGAATAGAAAATGGGAGAGTGAAAGGAAGGCAGGTTGCCAAGATAAAGAATGAAGAGCTGGGAATGTCCAGAGGTCACCTCCTCAGATCAGAAGGGAAAGTACTGAGGGGAGAGAGGGAAATTGGAAGCTGAAGTGTTTCCATTACAACAAGGTGAGGCACATTCAGAATGCTGGGAGTTGAGATGGAAACCCATGGGACTTACTGGAATTTGTAAGAATGAGGACGAAAAGAAAACTCAGAAGGAGAAAGCCATGGATTAGATTGTAGTTTAACTACAACTGAGACACCAGAAATAGAAAATAGAATAGTACAGCACAGTACAGGCCCTTCGACCCACAATGTTGCGCCAAGCATTTAGCTTAATCTAAGATCAACCTAACCTACACACCCCTCAATTTACTGCCATCCATGTGCTTGTCCAGCAGTCGCTTAAATGTCCCTAATGTTTCTAACTCTACTACCACTGCTGACAGTGCATTCCACACACCCACCACTCTCTGCATAAAGAACCTACCCCTGACATCACCCCTATACCTTCCTCCAATCACCTTAAAATTATGATTCCTCATGACAGCCATTTCTGCCCTGGGGAAAGTCCCTGGCTAGGTAAAAACATTACCTTGTCAAGTCACCTCTCTTCCTTCTTCTCTCTAGTATGAAAAATCTGAGCTCACTCAACATCTTCATAAGACAAGCCCTCCAATCCAGGCAGCATCTTGATAAATCTCCTCTGCACCCTCTCTAAAGCATCTACATCTTTCCTATAATGAAGCGACCAGAACTGGACACAATATTGCAAGTGTAGTCGAACCAAAAGCTGCAAAAAAACTTCATGGCTCTTAAACTCAATCCCCCTGTTAATGCAAGCCAAAACAACATATGCCTTCCTAACAACCCTATCAACTTGGGTGGCAATTTTGAGGGATCTATGTACATGGATCCCAAGATCCCGCTGTTCTTCCACACTGCCAAGCTCTTGTCTTTAACCCTGTATTCAGCATTCAAATTTGACCTTCCAAAATGAATTACTTTGCATTTATCCCGGTTGAATTCCATCTGCCACTTCTCAGACCAGGTCTGCATCCTATCAATGTCTTGTTGTAGCCTGCAACAGCCCTTGGAAGGATGTTGTGAAACTTGAAAGGGTTCAGAAAAGATTTACAAGAATGTTGCCAGGATTGGAGGGTTTGAGTAATAGGGAGAGGCTGAATAACCTGGGGCTGTTTTCCCAGGAGCGTCAGAGGCTGAGGAATGACCCTATAGATCGTTAGGGGCATGGATAGGATAAATAGACAAGGTCTTTTCCCTCAGGTGGGGGAGTGCAGAACTAAAGGGCATAGGTTTAGGCTGAGAGAGGAAAGATATAAAAGGGACCTAAGGGGCAATTCTTTCATGCAGTGTGTGGTACGTGTATAGAATGAGCTGCCAGAGGAAGTGGTGGTGGCTGATACAAGTACAGCATTTAAACCGCCTTTGGATGGGTTTCTGAATAGGAAGGGTTTAGAGGAATATAGCCAAATGCTGGCAAATGGGACTAGATTAGGTTAGGATTACTGGTCAGCATGGACAAGTTGGACCAAAGGGTCTGTTTCCTTGTTGTATATCTCGATGACACTATCTACACCACCGACCTTTGTGTCATCGGCAAACTTACGAACCCACTTTTCCACTTCTTCATCCAAGTCATTGATAAAAACAACATACAGCAGAGGTCCAAGAACAGACCACTGCGCGACACCACTGGTCACTGACCACCAGGTGGAATACTTTCCATCCACAACCACTTGCTATCTTCTTTTGGCCAACCAATTCTGTACCTAGACAGCCAAATTTCCCTGTATCCCATACGTCCTAACTTTCTGAATGAGCCTACTGTGGGGAACCTTATGAAATATCTTACTGAAATCCATAGACATCACATCCACTGCTCAACCTTCGTCAACCTGTCTCATCACGTCCTCAAAGAACTCAATATGGTTTGTGAGACATGACCTACCCCTTACAAAGCCTTGCTGACTATCTTTAATCAAACTATGTTTTTCCAAATAATGCTTACCACAGACATAAGCCTGACTGGTCTGTAATTCCCAGGGAGTTCCCTATTCCTTTTCTTGAGCAGAGGAATAACATTCACCTCATTTAACCTCCCCTGCCTCTTGAGACACCAGGCACAAGTTCCCTCCACTATCCCTGATTGGCCCTACCCTCCCTCTAATAATTCTATTATTCCTCACGTATACATAGAACGCCTTTGGGTTTTCTGTATTCCTTCCCATCAAAGCTTTATCGTGCCCCCTCTGGCTGTCCTCAGTCCACTTTTGAGTTCTTTCCCAGCTAGCCTGAATTCCTCTAAAGCTCGCTCCTTAAACAGTCTCCATTTCTTGTATTTGTTTCCAATTTATACTCCATAACTCCTGTCTAATAGCATTTTAATTTCCCCTCCCCCAATTAAATATCTTCCCATACTATCTGTTCCTATCCCTTTGGTAAAGGTGAGGCAGTTGTGATCACTGAAATGCTCTCTCCTACTGAGAGATCTGACACCTGGCCTGGCTCATTGCCGAGCACCAAATCCAATATAGCATCCCCCCAGTCAGCCTATCTACATATTGAGTCAGGAATCTGTCCTGGACACACCTGATAAAATCGGCTCCATCCAGACCATTTGCACTAAGGACTTTCCAACCAATATTGAGGAAGTTAAAGTCATCCATAACAACAACTCTGTTACATCTGCACCTTTCAAAGATTTGCTGTCCAAACTGTTCTCCCATCTTTCTGTTGCTATTGGGGGGCATGTAGAAAACACCCAATTAAGTGACTGCTCCTTTCCTGTTACTGACTTCCACCCATACTGACTTAGTAAACAAGCCTTCCTCAACAGCCTCCTTTTCTGCAGCTGTGATGCACTCTCTAATTAACAACTATACTCCCCCTCCTCCTTTAACCCCCACCCTATTCTTTTTACAACATCGAGCAACCATGCCTGCACCTGTGAAATCCATATCCCCGTTATGGCCACAACATCATAGTTCCAAGTACTGATCCTTGTTCTAAATTCATCACTCTTATTCATTACACTCATTGCATTAAAACAGACACACTTTAACCCACCCCTTTGCCCTATCCTTCCTGATACACTCTCTGAATTCTATTTCTGACTGTTCAATGACTAACCTCTCCTATGATCTGTGGCTCTGTTTCCCATCGCCCTACCAAATGAGTTCCAACCCTTCCGAAGTACTCGAGCAGATCTTCCATCCAGGACATTGGTGCCCCTCCAGTTTAAGTGCAACCTGTCCTTCATGTATAAGTCCCACCTTCCCCAGAAGATACCCCAATGATCTACATATCTGAACCTCCTGCACCAGCCCTGTAGCCACGTGTTTAACTACATTCGCCCTCTGTTGCTCGCCTCACTAGCACGTGAGATTACTACTCTGCTTGTCCTGCTGTTTAGCTTCCAACCTAACTCCCTGAAATCACTTTTTAAATCCTCATCCCTTTTCCTGGCTATGTCATTAGTGCCAATGTGCACCACGACTTCTGGCTGCTCACCCTCCCCTTTCAGAAACATGCAGACTTGATTAGAGACATCCCAGACCGTGGCATGTGGGAAGCAACATATCTTCCGGTAGTCCCGTTCATGACCGCAGAATCGCCTGTCCATTCCTCTATGAGTGTCCTACCTGTAGGCACTGCTGTGAGTGAATAAGAAGCATGTCAAGTAGCTGAGGTATATTAAAGGCTTATAATGAAAGGGAAAATAACCCCTTTCTCTTCAAAGAAGCAGCCAAGCCCATAAATATATGAAGGGACTACTCAAAGTTTCTTGCTGGGAAAGCATTTCATTTTCCCTTTGGAGGTTTAATTGAAAACCAAAGTGTTGATAAATTGGATAGTTGGAGAGTATATACCAGTTCCATGGTACAAATACCAATTAGATTGTGATTTTGTTGTTGTGGTGGTAGTTAAAAAATACTTGCAGTATAAAGACCTCTGGAGATCAACAGATGGAAGATTGAAGACAACAGAAAAGACAGAGACTGTGTGGACTTAAATTAATGTAATGTTTAATAATTGTGTTATTGGAGCAATACTTTTATAAAGTTGGGATCAGATCGTCATTACATAAGAAAAGGGGCTTGGATTTGTTAACGGTTCTGTTTAGTGTTCACTATTAAGAGCTGGAAAAATAAATTGTTATTTTTCTTTAAATAGTGGAAATTAGGAGTTCCCACTCACTCTCTAACACTGTTAACAGAGAGCTTTTCTGGGTGATTGGCTTTAATTACCAGAGAGGTTCGACCTCCTCGTTGTAACGGTCTGCTCCATCTCTTCAGCCTCAAGTTGGCTTTCCGCCATCGCCTTGAAACCATTTCCCCCCACCGAAACCACTGATCACGTGCTCTGGCTCGCAAAGCATGCCGGGATAAAGGTCTGAAGTAGGTTTGTGGCGGGGGAGAGGAAGGGCGTGGGGCAGGCTGGTTAGAAGCCGGGTGAGGCAGGATGGGGAGAAGGTCAGAAGTGAAGTGAAGTCGCGGGGCAGGATGGGTAGAAGGTCAGGGATGGCGGCTGGTTGCAGGATTGGACCGTCGATTTTAAACAGCGACCTGTCCCGGCTCGGGGCTGAGTGTCAGAGGATGATGGACTGCGGGGCCGACTACCTTCACCTGGATGTGATGGATGGGTACGAGTTGTGTGTGGCGTGAGGAAGAGGTTGTTTAGAGGAGGGTGTGGAGTGAAGGGTTTGCGGTGCACAGGAGGAGCCCATGGAGGGACCAGTTTGACTGGGGTTTTCCTGCTGGTTACACCCTGGGATACTCCTCACAGACTGGGGGGGGGGGGCGGTGGAAAGAAAGTACTTCCCTTTCAATCCGTGTTGTGTGTCCAATTAACTCTTGCTGTTATCGATTAATTCCAGAACAGCAGCAGGTTTTTCAGTTTGTCTGACAACCAGCTCCCTGAATCCCACTTCCCTGCCTTTCCCCTTGCAAATGTTTCCTCTTTAATCATCCCAATTCCGTTAAGGGCACAACCTCTACCATCGGGGAGAAGGAACAGAAGCCTGAACACACGCACCAGCCAGTTTCGTATCAACTTCTTATTAGAATACTGAATGGACTCTCAAACTCTGAACATTCACCTGTACCTGTGTTTTTGTTTTTGCCACTGTTTACCTATTATTTACTTATCTGTGCTGCTTAACTCTATGGTCTGCCTGTATTGCTTGCTAGACAAAGCTTTTCACTGTGCCTCGGTACACGTGACATAAGTTAAATTCAATTCAATTCAGTTGGAATGTACCTTCAGCAGGGCCTAGGGTAGTATTAATCATTGTGACCTTGTATCTTTATGGAGCCTGGACTTGTGCACCACCCCCCTCAATCAAGTAGTGATTACAGAATGTCCCCACATGTAAGAGCGACAGTGAGTGAGGTGCTGGCTCTTTCACTCACAGGTTATTTTACATCCACATTTCTTCAACAACAGATGCAGGAGAGAACCAGCCTGTGATTGGAGGAGTAGCTGGGAATTCAAGTGGCTGAATAAGTCATTGGGATTGGCGTGAGGGAGTCCAGTCCTCAGAGTGAGAGAAAGTGCTGACAGCATGGTCTGGGAGTGTGATGTCCAGTGTTAGGAGAACATCAAGGAGTAAAAAAAGTTTTAAATCTGTTAGCAAAGGCAACTAGGGACTGGCAATAAATGTTGGCTGGCCAACGATGCTCATGTCCCACAAATGAATATGAAAGATCAAAGCATATTCAGCTCTCTAGGAGTCAGGGAAACTTAGTGTCTCTATTGCAAACGAATGCAAACTGTCCTCTAACTGCATAAGATCAGGAGCTACTATGTGGGATAAATATTGTAGATGTCATTGTAACAAATAAGATTTCAAAGCTTGTTTTTCCAAGTGACAGTCAGTTCGAGTTACCATGGGAATCGGTGCTTGAACTCCAGCTATTCGTATAATTTGTGAATAAGATGAGGGAAGTAAATATAACATCAAATTTGCAGATGATAAAGTTGGGTGAGAGGGTGAAGAGAATAAAGGAGAAAGGGAGATCAGGGGAATTTGGATGATCAGCCATGGTCAGATTGAATAGTGGAGCAGGTTCCAAGGGCTGAATGGATTACGTGTCCTGTTCTCCATGTTTCTATGAAAATTAACAATTGTAAGGTTTAAATCTTTGATTGAGATCTTAGAAGCAGTAGATCTTCCCATTTTGTAAATATGGATTGGAAATGCATCTAATGCATGTGAGGTTTGATCTTATCAGTCGGCATGATTGGCATGTTGGCTTTTCCTTTGTGTAGAAGTGTCATTTTGTGAATATAAGCCTGTTGTTTTGTGCTAATTTGCATATTTTGGTGTTTAGGAAAGTGATACTTTGTTTGATGGAGCAGTGAGGATATTGATCAAATCTTTAATTCTGATTATGTATTGCACAGAATACATAAGGTACGGTTACTTTATGACTGCTTCACATAATTATAGAATCCCTACAGCGTGGAGACAGGCCATTTGGCCCAGCAAGACCACACCGACCCTCCGAAGAGTAACCCACCCAGACCCATTCCCCTATCCTAGTTATTCTATGTTTACCTCTGATTAATGTACCTAGTCTACACATCCCTGAACACTATGCCAATTTAATATGGCTAATTCACCTGACGTGCACATCTTTGGATTGTGGGAGGAAACCCACACAGACTTGGGGAGAATGTGTAAACTCCACCCAGACAGTCGCCCGAGGCTGGAATTGAACCCAGGTCCCTGAAGCTGTGGGGCAGCAGTGCTAACCACTGAGCCACCATACTGTACTACTGAGAAAGAGGCCCCGAGAAACAAAAACACAGCTTCTAAAAATCAAAAAGTAGTCTGTAAGAAGATTTCCAGAAGTATGAGCAAGCAAAGTTATTTTGACATGGGGCAGGGTTTACTAAAGTGGAGCTGGTTGCACAATAAATGACTATGTAATTTGCAAGTGGTCATGGTTGTAAAGTGTATCATACTGAAACCAGTCATTTCAATGTGCTTTATAAATAGAGACATAAGTACAAAAACTGTTGTTTCGCTGATTCTCAATAACACCGCTTAACCCCTTGTGTCTTTGATTTCTAATTCTGAGCACTCAAGGATTGTGCAGAGTTGTAGTAGAGGGTTCATAGAATCGTATAATGCCTACAGTGTGGAAGCGGGCTGTTTGGCCCATCGAGTCTACAATGCCCTTTTGAAGAGCATCCCACCCAGACTCACCACCCCCACCCTATCGCAGTAAGCCTAAATTTCCCATGGCTAGTCCAAATATTATGGGTAAATTAGCATGAACAATCCAGCTTACCTGCACATCTTTGAACTGTTAGAGGTCTGCACTCCTCTGTGTCAGCCCACTGAATTTCTGCTGTACTCCTTCTCTGGCAAGTATATCCTCCCTTAGATAGGGAATTCATAACTGCATGCAATACTTTTAAGTATTGGTGTCAATAAGGCCCTGTATAACTGCAGTAAGATGTTTCCCTATTGGAACTCCAATCCTTTCGCAGTGGAGATCGATACACAATACTTTCCGAGTTGCTTGCTGCACCTACCTGTCTAGTTTAATTGACTAATAAGGACATCCAGATCACTTGTACATTCATGCCACCCAAGGTATCACCATTTGAGTAATGCTTGGCCTTTTTTTTTTACACACCAACATCACATTTATCCACGCAATATTGAATTTGCCATGTGGTTGCTCACTTCGACTGTCTTGATCATTTTGAAGCCTTGTTATATCTCCTTGCAACTTTCACTCTTGCCCAGTTTTGTATCATCTGCAAATTTGGAAATGTCGCATTTAGTTACTTTTATCCAGATCGTTTATCCACTTTTTAATTAGTGAATAGCTGGTCCCCCAACACTGATCCTGTAGTCTATGCCTGCCACCTATTCTCACTTTCTGCTTCTGAACTGTCAACCAGTTCTCAATCCATGCCAGTATATTGCCCCCAATCCCATATGCATTAATTTTACACACTACTGTTTCTCCCTGCTCTAGTAGTACATCCTCAAAAAATTCCAGAAGGTTAGTTAAGCATAATTTTTCTTTCGTAAACATATGCAGACTTCAAAGTTTCCAATATTCTGTTATCACTTCTTACATAATAGACATAAGCATTTACCCCACTGCCGGTGTAAGGCTAATGAGTCTATAATACTGTTTTCTCTCACTCCATTTTTAAAAAGTGTTTGTCACACTCTATTCTGCCGAAACTGCTCCAGAGTGTATTGAATTTTGGAAGATGGTCACGAATACATCAGGGTCATTTCCTTTATTATTCTACAATGTAGATTGCCAGTCCCTGGGGAGTTTAACCTTAATTTCTCGTGCACTTTTTTTTTACTAATACTGATTTTCTTCAATTCCCCTCTTCCACTGGATGGCAGGTTTCCTCATGTTTTCCAGAAAGTATTCATACCAAATTTTGTGAAGTCAGAACAAAGTATGTGCCATTTCTTTGTTCCACATCATAAGTCCCTAACCGAGCTCTTCCAGTACATTCGCAGCACAAAAGTCTTCCTGACAATGTTGAATTGCCTAGGTGTATCCTGTCCCGAAAAAGCAGAGCAAATCCAATTTAGCTAATTACTGCTCCATCGGTTTACTGTCTACCATCAGTAAAGGGAAGGCAGATGAACTCTGGGCATAGTTAGGAATGTGGAGCTGGGGTATCATAGCAATTACAGAAACGTGGTGGTTCAGGGATGGACAGGACTGGTAGCTTAATGTTCCAGGATACAAATTCCAGGAAGGGGGGGGGTGCAAGAGAGGAGGGGGAGTGGCATTTTTGAGGGTTGACATTATCTCTGCATTTAGAGAGGATATTCCTGGAAATACGTGCAGGGAAGTTGAGTGAAACTGAGAAATAAGAAAGGGATGATCACCTTATTAGGATTGTACTTCGACACCCCAATAGTCAGTGGGAAATTGAGAAACGAATTTGTAAGGCGATTTCAGTTATCTGTGAGAATAATAGGATGGTAATGATAGGGAGTTTTAACTTTCCAAACGTAGAGTGGGACTGCCATAGTGTTAAGGGTTTAGATGGAGAGGAATTTAAGTGTGTACAAGAAAATTTTCTGATTCAGTATGTGGATGTACCTACTAGAGAAGCTGCAAAACCTGACCCACTCTTGGGAACTAAGGCAGGGCAAGTGACTGAGGGAGCACTTTGAGGCCAGCAACCATAATTCTATTAGTTTTAAAACAGTGATGGAAAAAGATAGACTGGATCTAAAAGTTGAAGTTCTAAATTGTAGGAAGGCCAGTTTTGATACTATCAGGCTGCACTTGGAGTATTGCATACAGTTCTGGTCACTGCGTTTTAGGAAGGATGTGGAAGCTTTGGAAAGGGTTGAGGAGAATTACTAGGATGTTGCCTGGTATAGAGGGAAGGTCTTATGAGGAAAGGCTGAGGGACTTAAGGCTGTTTTTGTTAGAGAGAAGAAGGTTGAGAGGTGACTTAATTGAGACTTATAAGATAATCAAAGGGTTAGATAGGGTGGACAGTAAGAGCCTTTTTCCTTGGATGGTGATGGCTAGCATGAGGGGACATAGCTTTAAATTGAAGAGTGATAGATATAGGGCAGATGTCAGAGGTATTTTTCTTAGTAGTAGGAGCATGGAACGCACTGCCTGCGACAGTAGTAGACTCGACAACTTTAGGAACGTTTAAGTGGTCATTGGATAAACATATGAATGAAAATGGAATAGGCTACAGATTGGTTCCATAGTTTGGCGCAACATCGAGGGTCAATGGACCTATATTGTGCTGTAATGTTCACCGTTTTATAATAATTGATTGGGGACAGATGTTCACAGGTAATGGGACAGCTGGAAAATGGAAAGTCTTCAAAAATGAAATAAGAGTCTAGCGACGATATGTTCCTGTTGGGGTGAAAGGCAAGGCTGGTAGGTTTGGGGAATGCTGGAAGACTAGAGAAATTGAGGTTTTGGTTAAGAAAAAGAAGGAAGCATATGTCAAATATAGACAGGAGAGACTGAGTGAGTGAATCCTTGGAGTATACCTAAGAGGGAAATCAGGAGGGCAAAAAGAGTACATAGCTTTGGCAAATAGGGTTTTGGACAATCCAAAGGGATTCTACAAATACAAAAAGGTAACTAAGGAGAGAATAGCACTCCTCAAAGATTATCAAGGCAACCTGTGAGGAGAAATGGAGGAGATGGAGATATTAAATGAGTATTTTGCATCAGTGTTTACTGTGGAGAAGGACATGGAAGATGTAGAATGTTGGGAAATAGATGGTACAATTACAACATTTAAAAGCATCTGGATGGGTATATGAATAGGAAGGGTTTGGTGGGACATTGGCCAAGTGTTGGCATTGGCCAAGTATTTAGCATATCATGGACGAGATGGGCCAAAGGGTCTGTTTCTGTGAAGTGATGGGAGGTGTCATCAACAGTGCTAACGAGCAGCACTTGCTCCGCAATAACCAGTTGAATGATGCCTAGTTTGACTTCTGCCAGGACCACTCAGCTCCTGACCTCATTACAGCTTTGATTCAACCATGGACAAAAGAGCTGGCAAAACTGGAGTCAATGGGAATCATGGGACAAACTCTCCACGGTCGAAGTCATATCTGGCTCATGGAATATAGAATAATACAGCACAGAACAGACCCTTCGACCCTCGATGTTGCGCCGACCTGTGAACTATTCTCAGCTCGTCCCACTACACTATCCCATCATCATCCATGTGCTTATCCAACCAAGGATTGTTTAAATCTCCCTAATGTGGCTGAGTTAACTACATTGGCAGGTAGCGCATTCCACGCCCTTAACACTCTCTGTGTAAAGAACCTGCCTCTGACATCTGTCGGAAATCTATCACCCCTCAGTTTGTAGTTATGCGCCCTCGTACAAGCTGACATCATTATCCTAGGAAAAAAGACTTTCACTGTCTACCCTATCTAATCCTCTGATCATCTTGTATGTCTCTATCAAATCCCCTCTAAGCTGCCTTCTTTCCAATGAGAACAGCCCCAAGTCTCTCAGTCTTTCCTCATAAGGCCTTCCTTCCAGACCAGGCAACATCCTGGTAAATCTCCTCTTCCACATCCTTCCCGAAATATGGCGACCAGCACTGTACGCAATATTCCAAGTGTGGCCACACTAGTGTTTTGTATAGTTGCAGCATGATATTGCGGCTCCAGAACTCAATCCCTCTACTAATGAAACCTAACATACCGTATGCATTCTTAACGGCACTATCAACCTGGGTGGCAACTTTCAGGGATCTATGCACATGGACTCCACGATCCCTCTGCACATCCACACTACCAAGAATCTTTCTGTTGACACAGTACTCAGCCTTCCTGTTGTTCTTTCCAAAGTGAATCACCTCACATTTAGCTGCATTGAACTCCATTTGCCACCTCTCAGCCCAATTCTGCAGTTTATCCAAGTTCCCCTGCAACCTGTAACATTCTTCCAAACTGTCCACTATTCCACCGACTTTAGTGTCATCTGCAAATTTACTAATCCATCCACCTATGCATCTAAGTCATTTATAAAAATGACAAACAGCAGTGGTCCCAAAACAGATCCTTGTGGCACACACTTGTAACCGGACTCCAGGCTGAATATTTTCCATTAACCACCACTTGCTGCCTTCTTTCAGAAAGCCAGTTTCTAATCCAAACTGCTAAATCACCCTCCATCCCATGCCTCTGCATTTTCTGCAACAACCTACCATGTGGAACCTTAACAAAGGCTTTAGAGGTTGTGGTTATTGGAGGTTAGTCATTTCAGCTGCAGGCCATCTCTTCAAGATTTCCTCAGGGTAGTGTCCTAGGCCAACCTGTTTTTTTTTTCTTTTGCTGCTTCATCAATGAATTTCCCTCCATCCAAAGGTATGCAGTGGAAATGTTCACCAATGATTGTACAAGATTTGCGACTCAGATTTTGGAGCAGTCCATTTCCAAATGCATCAAGATCTAGACAATATCCAGGTCTGGGCTGACAAGTAGCATTCACTCCACTCATATGCCAGGCAATGACTATCTCTCTAGTAAGAGACAATCTAACCACCGACCCTTGAGATAATGGTTTTACGATCACTGAATCTGTGACCAGCTAATCCCTTGGGATTGGCAACGATCAGAAACTCAACTGGAGTTGTCATAGAAATACAGTGGCTACAAGAGCAGGTCAGAAACTGACAATAACTCACTTACAAGGCCCATAATGGAATACGCCCTACTTGCAATGGATGGGTACAGCTCCAATCCCTATGTAGATTAAAATCACCCATGATTACAGTTGTACCCCTATTGCTTGTCTCTCTCCAATGTCCTGTTTGATGCCTTCCCTTGCATCTCAGCTACTGTTTGGGGTCCTATGGAAACCACCACCAACAATGTTTTCTGTCCCCTGGTAGTTTTTTCACCTCATCCATACAAATTCCACATTTTGATTCCTAATCAGCGATCCACCACAATCTCTTCTCTTCCTGCACCTATTTCTTATCTATGGGCTGCACCTCCAACAGCTCGTGGGATTTCACATCTGACACGTGGCTCAAAGTGCCACCACCTTTACTGTCTCTGAATGAGCTGACATTTTACCTGGGTATTTGCTACACAATAAGCAGAAATTTGCTCTAACTAAATACCAGGAAGAATGAAGCCACCATCTTAAATCCTTCCCGCAAGCTCTGGTTGTCAGCGTCTAACTCCATCCTCTCAATTGAGAGAGTTTAAATGTAACCTGATATATTATTTAGTCCAGATATGAGCTTGTAGCCATCATTAACAGTACCCCTCTTTTACTGCTCCCTCTGCTTCTGAAACCTCTGAGCAAACATATTTGTTTCCTTGAGGCTACTGCTCTATACTCCTTTGTAGCCCCTCACATGCAATCTTTATTGCTGGAACAGCACAGCAGGTCAGGCAGCATCCAGGGAACAGGAGATTCGACGTTTCGGGCACAGGCCCTTCCTCCAGCATCTGCAGAAGTAACTTTCTCTTCACATGCAATCCTCTTGTGAACATATATCTTACTGTATTCAGACGCACCAAGTCCTGTTCACCCTTGATCCCTGTACTCACTGATGGTTTTGGTTCCCAGGTCTGCCTTGATTGTAAACTTATTGTTTCTTTGAAATCCTTCCATGGAAGCAACCAAAATAATCTGCTCCAATCTGGTCCTCTTGTGCGTTCCCATTATATATTGCTACACCACTACCTTCAGATACAAGCTCTTTGACTAAGGTTAACATAATCTACCTGAGTGCCCTTTTGATTTGTTGAGCTTTACTTGATGAGGTGAAGTATGGGCTCTGTGTAAGTTCATGTTGGAGTGCTCTGGGCACATGTCACCCTGATAAATTTGTGATTTGGAGATACTGGGGTATACAAAGTTAAAAATCACACAACACCAGGTTATAGTCCAACAGGTTTAATTGGAAGCACACTAGCTTTCGGAGCGACGCTCCTTCATCAGGTGATTGTGGTGAAGGAGCGTCGCTCCGAAAGCTAGTGTGCTTCCAATTAAACCTGTTGGACTATAACCTGATGTTGTGTGATTTTTAACTTTGATAAATTTGTGTTTTTCTAACTTCTATCTCATTCCTTCTGTGATCAATGATTTTACTAATTTCAACAGACAGGAGGAGCATATAGGAAGAAATATTCATTCAATACACGAATTATGTTGTATTTAGTCGCAACTTTAGAACCAGTAACTTAGGGTTTTACATTGAAACTCTCAGAATACTGAGAGACCTGCATAGAGTGGACATGGAGTAGATGTTCCCATAAGGTTTCCACTGGGACACAAGGGCCAGCCTACCCAGCCATTCCTTATAACGCAAAGTAACATTTCTTCTAATTCTTTCTTGCACAGTTTCCAGTTTAATCTCATCCTTCCTATAGCGGGGCGACTAGAATTGTACACAGTACTCTAAATGTAGCCATACCAATGTCTCAACTGCTGCACATAATACTCTGACCTTCTTCACCACTCTGTCTCTCTGTGACACCACTTTCAAGGAACTACGTACCTGTACCCCTAGGTCTCTGCTTGACAACACTTCTCAGGGTCTTACCGTTAACTGTGTAAGACCTGTCCTGGTTTTGTCTTGCCAAAATGCAACACCTTGTTTTTATCTGCATTGAACTCCATCTGCCATTCCTCGGCCCACTGGCCCAGTTGATCGAGATTGTGTTGTACTCTTAGATATTCTTCTTCACTGTCCACTATAGCACCAGTTTTGCTATCGTCTGCAAAAATATTAACCATGCTTCTGATATTCTCATCCAAATAATTTATATAAATGACAAACGATAGTGGAGACAGCATGGATTCTTGTCGCACACTCCTGGTCTCGGGCCTCCAGTGTGAATAATAAACCTTTACTGCCATCCTCTGTTTCCTGCCATCAAGCCAATTTTGGATCCAATTGACTGGCTCTCCCTGGATCCCATGTGGTCTAACTTTAACCAGTCTACCATATCAAAGGCCTTCTCCTATTGTGTAGAAATATATGGTTGTAATGGTACGGTGGAACTTTGAAAGTAAAAGACAGAAGCTCCTGGTGAATGGAGAGCAATTTGATTTAGTTAGCCTGGGATGGACACTTTTGTTTTCCCACTTATCATTTATATAACACATTATACATATATATGACTCTGGGCTAAGGAGTGCAGTTATGGAGTTTGTGGCTGAAAGAAATTAGATGTGATTGATCTGCAACATGAAAGTAGCAGGGTTCAGAAATACATTGAAATCTCAGTGGGTGGATACTTGCTACTTGTATTATGTAAATAATCTGACTTGTTTAAATGATTTCATTTTTACATGTATTTTATAGTGAGAAATATCAGTAAAATGCAGTGCAAAGCTTTCATTCATCACCACAATCCAGCTCCGTTTTGAATAGTTTAAGAAAAATGAAAAGGTATAGCTTAAGGAGAAGTCCCATCTCCATTCCGCTGCCTCCTATGTGAGTCCCCAGCTGGCTCAGGAGCACCACCGCTTTGCCCCACTTTGATCCTTAGGTGCCATCTTTCACCACTGGGCATGCCTCACTGGCGTTGCCTTTGCCGATAAAGCAGCCACCAATTCCAGGTCATAGAACATAGAAGAATACAGCGCAGTACAGGCCCTTCGGCCCTCGATGTTGCGCCGATCCAAGCCCACCTAACCTACACTAGCCCACTATCCTCCATATGCCTATCCAATGCCCGCTTAAATGCCCATAATGAGGGAGAGTCCACCACTGCTACTGGCAGGGCATTCCATGAACTCACGACTCGCTGAGTAAAGAACCTACCCCTAACATCTGTTTGTTATTCTTCCCAAAGTGAATCACCTCACATTTAGCTACATTGAATTCCATTTGCCACCTTTCTGCCCAGCTCTGCAGCTTCTCTATGTCCTGCTGTAACCTGCCACATCCTTCCTCACTGTCTACTACTCCTCCGACTTTCGTATCATCCGCACACTTGCTCACCCAACCTTCTAACCCCTCCTGCAGGTCATTTATAAAAATGACAACAGCAATGGTCCCAAAACAGATCCTTGCTGAACACCGCTAGTGACGGCACTCCAAGATGACCTTTGCCATCAACTACTACCCTCTGTCTTCTTCCAGCCAGCCAACTCCTAATCCAAACCTCCAACTCACCCTCAATGCCATACCTCCGTATTTTTTGCAGTAGTCTACCACAGGGTCCTGTGCTCACCCTGCAAAAGTAAGTAATGGCTCACTCGAGTCTGTGCAGGCTCACTCTTCTCCACTACTAATCCGTGCTGGGATAACTCAGCACCGTTGATGCTGTTTGAGTTCTTCAGAGAACCATAGGTACAAAAGCTAAGTAAGACGGCGGGAAGAAAGGAAGGAGAGAGTAAATAGGAAAGCAGACAGAGCAGATGAGCCCTGAGCTCAGGAGCCCTACTCCACCATCGTCTTGGACGCCACCTAAATTGGAGGCAAAAATAGAAATTGCTGGAAAAGCTTAGCAGATCTGGCAGCATCTGTGGAGAGAAATCAGAGTTAACATTTCTGGTCAAGTGACACATTTCTGGTCTGAGGAAGGGTCACTTGACCAGAAATGTTAGCTCTGATTTCTTCCCACACATGCTGAGCCTTTCTAGCAATTTCTATTCTTGTTTCTGATTTACAGCATCTACAGTTCTTGCAGTTTTTACTTAATCCTAAATTGGAGGGATGATGCAGAAACATTGCAGCCTGGGGAGTGAAGATTTGAGTTCCTTCTAGGTAAAGATGATGAGGCGGTTCAGGAAGCAAGTGGAACACTGATGCCACAGACATGAGGGAGAGGTGAATGGAACTTTTGAACGACATCCCTCTTCTATCTGAAATAAAGGTGGTTTGACTTTTCTAATATTTTTCTCTTTGAAAAAATAGGCCGTCATGTGTCTACCCAAAGACTCTGTTTGTGAAAGCCAATTTAAAAAATGGCCCAAGGCAAATTACTTAGGGTTAATGCAAAATGTGTTAATGCATTGAAAACACAGGGAATTAGACGCTCTCTCTTGGATGTCCAAGAGGACGGTATCAAAAATTGTATACTTAAAAGCAATTGTGACCAGGTCATATGTTTGTAATGTAACTGAGGCAGCTACCAAGTTAGCTTTTGATGTCCTGGTCAGAATTTGTTGTTGCAGTAGATTCCTGGAGTTATTAGCACCAGCTTGTGCGCAGTGTCTTTCACTAGTTTCCTTTGTTCAGAACTGAAATATTGCCTTCTATTTCTTCCTATCTCGTCTTCTATTCCTATACTAGAATGCTCACACAATGGGAGGTGAGCCATGCCAGAGCTGAATTTTGATTTGATTAGAATTACTGGAAGTGTCTAGAGCAGCCAACTTGCTCATTATTGCGTGGGCTTTTTTAATGTGTTTTTCAAATAGTTGCTATATATATGTGGAGAAAATGAGAACTGCAGATGCTGGAGATCAGAGTCGAGAGTGTAGTGCTGGAGCAGAAAAATCGACGTTTCGGGCATAAGCCCTTCATCAGGAAACGTTGATTCTCCTGCTCCTCGGATGCTGCCTGACTTGACCCCACACTCAACTCTAAATATAGATTTTATTAGCTTACTTAGTGTGGAAACAGGCCCTTCGGCCCAACAAGGCCACACCAACCCGCCGAAGCGCAACCCACCCAGACCCATTCCCCTACATTTACCCCTTCACCTACTACGGGCAATTAACATGGCCAATTCACCTAACCTGCACATTTTTGGACTGTGGGAGGAAACCGGAGCACCCGGAGGAAAGCCACGCAGACACGGAGAATGTACAAACTCCACACAGACAGTCGCCTGAGGCGGGAACTGAACCAGGATCTCTGGCACTGTGAGGCAGCAGTGCTAACCACTGTGCCACCCATATATGTCTATATGATAAAGTTTTTTTTTAATCTGTTCATAACACTGACATATGAAACGTAGAAAACAAATCTGAGGAATCATACTTGTCCTTTACAAAACCATTGTTAGATGTGAGTTGGGTTATTTTGTATGTGTCTGGGCTTCATGCTTTAGGGAGGATGTCAGACCTTGGGGAGGGTTTACTGGAATGGTACCAGAAATGAGGGACTGCATTTATATGGAGAGACTGGGGATGCTGGGATTGTTCTCCTTCGAGCGGAGAAGAAGAATAAGTGGGATTTAATCAAGGTGCATAGGGCGGCTCAGTGGTTAGCACTGCTGCCTCACAGTGCCAGGGTCCCAGGTTCGATTCCAGCCTTGGGCGACTGTCTGTGTGGAGTTTGCACATTCTCCCAGAGTCTGCTGGGTTTCCTCAGAGTGCTCCGGTTTCCTCCCACAGTCCGAAGATGTGTAGGCCAGGTGAATTGGCCATGCTAAATTGCCCGTAGTGTTAGGTGCATTCTTCAGAGGGAAATGGGTCTGGGTGGGTTACTCTTTGGAGGGTTGGTGTGGAATGGTTGGGCCAAAGGGCCTGTTTCCACACTGTAGGGAATCTAATCTAATCTAATCAAATAGCTGCACCTTTGTTAGAGCCTAGTGAGAAACTGTTTGCTCTGACAAACAACTTGCTAGTCAGCGACCACTGATTTGAAGTGATTGGGGAAAATGATGTGAACTATTATCAGGCTAAGGGTTGGTAGTCTTTGGGACACTACCTGAAAGAATGGGGGGAGTGCAAATTCCAAATTTTCACAAGACATCCACTTGAAGAGAAATCATTTGCAGGGTTGTGAGGAGAAAACTGGAGTGAGAGGGGAAATTGGACAGCTCTTGCAAAGAATTAATGCTGACATGACTGGGTAAATAGCAACATGCTGTGCTTGTGACATGCTGTCTTGTGAAACACCTTGCTTCAAGACTTGCTTTTAAGAACTTGTGTCCTCTCTCTTGCAGACATTTTGTGCCTAATATCACGTTTGGTCATCCTGTCGTAGAATGTCTTCGGAAGGAACTTGGCCAAGAGCCCTTCTTTGGTAAGACTTCTGAGTTTCACTGTGGTGTTGTGTCAGTGATGTTTTGGAAACTGTGGCATAAAGAAGTGTTTGGATGGGATTGAGGCCAGTTATTGTCAGCACCTGATAATGCAGTCTCACTGCAGTGAGCTACTTTCCTTCTTTGAAATTAGTGGGATGGTTTCCAAAAGTCCTAAGCATTTTGGACTTCACGCAGAAATGATGAAGGACATTGTTTAATTGGACACTGAGCTGTTCGTTGATAGCACAAAATTAATTCCTGTGGTCAGGAGGTTGCTGGGAGCCAGGTTTTCTCTTTGTCTCCTCAGAATATTTACATGCTTGCTGCCTGACTACCCTGCAGCCACAGGAAGTTCATTCCAATTCAACTACAAACTCACTGTTCAGAACCTTGAAAACGTAATCACAAAGCCACTAAATACTGAGATGCTGTCGAGCAATTAGCTCAGATTCAGACTTGTATACTCAGTGACAGCATCAAAAAATAAATTTGAACTCTTGTACCTCTGAAACTCCGAGTGAGGGCGACTGAGAGACAAATAGTGTCCTCTAAATGAGTGGTCAATACTGTTGTGAGTGCGAGTAATTGAGAAGACTACCATCTTCATAATGAGAATAACCAGCATAAACACTTGCCAAGTGCGAGGGACTGAGATAAATACTGACCCCAAGTGACAGTAACAGAGAATCCAAGTTGAAAAGTGGCGCTGGAAAAGCACAGCAGGTCAAGCATCATGAGAGGAGCAGGGGAGTCGATGGGAATGTGATGAAGGGCCTATACCTGAAACATCGACTGTCCTCCTCCTCTGCTGCCCGACCTGCTGTGCTTTTCCAGACAAGTATTGTCCCCAACTAGCATAACTGAAAGATAAAATTCTAGTTAGAGTACTGTCCCCTAGTCAGAGTAACTGAGGTACTGTCCAGAAGTGGGAGTAATGGAGAGAAAATGCTGCCCCTTCGTGAGAGTAACAGAAATGCATACTGTCTCCAAATGGGAGTAACCGAGTTACAAGCTGTTCTTTTGAGATATTAAATGGGAGAGCTATGTTATCCTCTTAGTAACTGTAACTGAGAGTTGTATGTTAGTCATCTGGCGCATGCTATGTTGAACTGTATTATTCAACCCACATTTGGGATACGCTTTCTACACTTGCACCTGTTTCCTCACTTTTTGTTTAAGATTAAAGACAATAGTTTGACAATCAGACAACCTTGATTTTGAAAGCTGTCTAGTATTCTTTTTAATTTCGTGGAATTCGTCCAATTGAATTATTTGATTCCTTTTATTTAAAAATTGGGTTGAGGTTAAAATGTCCTTCGATGTTTGATTCTTGCGAAACACGTGACCCATGTTGTGTGGCAGGCAACATGCTGCACGATGGTACAAAGGAAGAACATTGAATTGTAATCAGACCATTCATCAGAGCTGATTCTCTCTGGAATTGTAGCAGCAAGATGCAGCTCCCCAGTACCCTCTTATTTCTTTTAAACTTTGTCATAAGTAGTTCAGCAACAAATGCAGGCCTGGTGCTTTGAATATGACACAGGAATTTGTTGTGGTGTGTTGTTATTGTTTGGCTAATGTTTTCAGCAAGTTTCAAACAAGTACTTTCGGCTCCTGAATTAAGTAGTTGCAGTGCTAGCGCAGTCACTCCTTAATACCGATGCACTTATTTCTGAAAGGTAAATAAATGATTGTATCTATTTAAATTAGGATGATGAATTTTGTCTCTCTCCTTTTGCTTTTGAAGCTTGTAACTAAAATTGGGTAGGCCTCACTGGGAATGGAAGAGGTCGAAAAACTTCAAACAGGTCCTGACATCGTGCGGTACAAATGAACACAACCTTCGAATGTCAATTTTAAAATGACAACAATGGGGAAGGGGCTAGGTTTGGCTGCGTCTGCCTACACTCGAGGCATTTTTAAAAAGTGATAAAAAGCCAGCAAACATAAAAACTACAAGAATTTAAAGTATTTGTAAATGTAAGGAAAGTGTCAATTAAAATAGATTTAATTTTTTTTTAAAAACTGTTTTTATTGCGTGTGGTAGGGCCTTTAAGGAGTGTGGAGGAACAGAGGGATCTTGGAGTTCAGGGTCACAGTTTTGTGAAAGTGGAGTCACAGATAGACAGGGCAGTGAAGAAGGCTTTTGGCACACTAGCCTTCATCAGTCAGGGCAATGAGTATAGTATTTGGGAAGTTATGTCGCAGTTGTACAGGACTTTGGTGAGGCCGCACTTTGAATATTGTGTTCAGTTTTGGTCACCTTGCTATAGGAAGGATGTTATTAAACTGGAAAGAGTGCAGAAGGAATTTACAAGGATGTTGCCTGGACTCAATGGTCTGAGTTATAGGGAGAGGTTGGGCAAGCTTGGACATTTTTCTTTAGAGCGTAGGAGACTGAGGGGAGGGTTTTCTTATCGAGGTGTATAAGATCATAAGAGGCATAGATAGGGTGAATGCACTCAGTCTCTTCCCCAGGGTTGGGGAATCGAGGATTAGAGGACATCAGTTTAAGATTAGAGGGGAAAGAATAAAAGGAACCTGAGGAGCAACCTTTTTTTACACAGAGGGTGATGCACATGTGGAATGAGCTGCCAGCGAAAGTGGTTGAGGCAGATTTATTAACAGCATTTAAAAGGCATTTAGGCAAGTACATGGATAGGAAAGGTTGAGAAGGATATGGGCCAAGTGCAGGGAATGTGGTTAGCATGGAACGGACATTTCAGTCAGCATGGATCAGTTAGGGCTAAAGGACTTGTTTCTGTGCTGTAGGACTCTGACTCTATGTGCAGAAGAAGAGCGATCAGACTTGAGCATACACAGGTAGCAATTATTGTTGGTGCCAGCAAATGTTTTATTGCCAATTATATAGATGTAAACCGTTTGTAGCCCAGTATCGGAAATGGGTCAACTAGGCTCCTTAAATAACTAACATAGAATTAGATTATTGCAAATACAATTGTAACAAAAATTATTAACACCATGTTTAAGCTGTGCCAATATGTACATCCTTGCTTGAAAAAGTGCACACAGGCACTTTATGCTTAAGATCTGAAATGAAAACAAAATGCTGTAGAAACTCAGCAGGTCTGGCAGCTTCTATGAAGACAAATACAAAGTTAACAGTTTGAGCCCAGTGACACACCTTCAGAATGAAAGGAGCTGGAAAATGTTGTATCTTATACTGTTGAGAGAGTGAAGGAGAAGCAAGTGGAACAGATAGTGACAGTTGTTAAATAATGGCAATGATTAAGAAATTAGATCATGGCTCGCAACAAAGATGTACCCAAGTATGACGCAAGGATTCCAGGAAAGAGATAAGCTAACCATGGTTAACCGGGAAAGTTAAGGGAAGGCATCAGATTGAAAGAAAATGTACAATTTGGCAAACATTAGTGGTAAACTAAACAATGGGAATGTTTTTAAAAACAAAAGTGGACCAAAAAAAGGAAGGGAACTTTGTGGCTAGCAAGTAATAGCCAAATGGATAGCAAGAGCTGCTTTTAAAATCATAAAAGGAAGAATGTGACTAAAATGAACATGGCCCCCTTGAGAATGAGGCGAGGGAAATAATGGGGGAACCAGGAAATGGCAGAAAAGTTGATTAAATACATCAGTCCTCACAGTAGAAAGCACTAAATAAAAGAATTGCTACATAATTAAGGGGCAAAAGGAGGAGAGAAAATAAATGCAATATCACCAGAGAAGAAGTGCTAGAGAAACTAATGGTGCTAAAGCCCAGTGAACCCCTTGGACCTGATGGGTTGCATCCAGGATATTAAAGGCAACAAAAAAAGTGGATGCACTTGTTTAATTGGACACTCAGCTGTTTGGTTTGATAGCGCAAAATTAATTCCTGTGGTCAGGAGGTTGCTGGGATCCAGGTTTTCTCTTTGTCTCAGAATATTTACATGCTCATTGCCTGACTACCCCACAGCTCATTCCAATTCAGGTATAAACTCACTGTTAAGAACCTTGGAAACGAAAGAACAAAGCCAAATCCTTCTAAGGATTCTTGGAAATCTGCCAGTGTAACCTGCTTATTCACAAAGGGAAGGAGACGAACCTGGAACTGTAGGTTTATTTTAAATCACAAGCTTTTGGGATGCTGCTCCTTCATGGGGTGGGGTGAAGTGCACAGACTCGAAACTTGTAGACAGTGAGATCAAAAGATCATACAAATAGTATGAGTGGAGCATAGACAGGTGGCATAACGAGTCTCTGCAGGGAATCAGAAGTGTCAGACGGTGTGTTTAGATTCCCTACAGTGTGGAAACAGACGGGATAGAGAGGGAAGTAAAAGGGGTGGAGGAGTTGCATTACTGGTCAAAGAAGCTATCACAGCTGTGCTAAAGGAGGGCACTGAGGACGACCCGAGCAGTGAGGAATTATGGGAAGAGCTCAGAAATAGGAAGGGTGTGGGGCTGCACTACAGGACTCCCAACAGCGAGTGTGAGATAGAGGTACAAATATGTAAACAGATTATGGAAAGATGTAGGAGCAACAGGGTAGTGGTGAAAGGAGATTTTAATTTTCCCAACATTGACTGGGATTCATTTAGTGTTAGAGCTCTAGATGAAGCAGAATTTGTAAGGAGCATCCAGGAGGGTTTATAGAGCAGTATGTAAACAGTCCGAGTGGGGAAGAGGCCATACTGGGCCTGGTTTTGGGGAATGAGCCCGGCCAGGTAGATGAAGTTTCAGTAGGGGATTACTTTGGAATAGTGTTCACAATTCTCTAAAGTTTTAGAGTATCCATGGACAAAGACAAGTGTGGTCCTAAAGTAAGAGTGCTAACTTGGGGGAAGGCCAACTATAGCAAAACTCGTCAGGAGCTTGCAGATGTAGATTGGGAGCAGCTGTTTGAAGGTAAATCCACATTTGACATGTGGGAGGCTTTTAAAGAGAGGTTGATTAGAGTGCGGGATAGACATGTCCCTGTGAAAATGAGGGATAGAAATGGCAAGATTAGGGAACCATGAATGACAGGTGAAATTGTGAGACTAGCTAAGAGAAAAAAGGAAGCGTACATGAGGTCTAGGCAAGTGAGACAGACAAAACTTTGGAAAAATATCAGGAATGTAGCACCAATCTGAAACGAGGAAGTAAAAGGAGTCACGATATATCTCTAGAGTTGGGTGGAGAAATGGCAGATGGAGTTCAATCCAGGCAAATGTGAGGTGAAGCATTTTGGAAGATCCAATTCAAGAACGACCTATACAGTAAATGGAAAAGTCCTGGGGAAAACTGATGTACAGAGAGATCTGGGTGTTCCGGTCCATTGTTCCTTGAAGGTGGCAACACCGATCAATAGAGTGGTCAAGAAGGCATATGACATGTTTTCCTTCATCAGATGGAACAAGAGTTGGAAGGTCAAGTTACAGTTGTATAGGACATTGGTTCAGCCATATTTGGAATACTGCGTACAGTTCTGGTCGTCATATTACCAAAAGGGTGTGGATGCTTTGGAGAGGATGCAGAGTAGGTTCGCCAGGATGTTGCCTGGTATGGAGGACTTCTCTATGAGGAGAGGTTGAGTAGATTAGGGTTATTTTCATTCAAAAGACTGAGTTTGAGGGGAGACCAGATTGAGATTGACAAAATTGTAAGAGGTATAGACAGGGTGGATAGCAAGAAACTCAATTACTAGGGGTCACAAGTTCAAAGTGAGAGGGGAAAAGTTCTTTACGCAGAGGGTGGTGGGTGCCTGGAATGCGTTGTCAGCGGAGTTAGTAGAGGCAGGCACGTTAGTGTGAATTAAAGACATATCTGGACGCATTTTTGAATGGACAGGGAGCAAAGGGATTAAGACCCTTAGAAAATAGGCGGCAGGTTGAGAGAGAGGATCTGGATCGGCACAGGCTTGGAGGGGCATAGTGCCTGTTTCTGTGCTGTATTTTTCTGTGTTCTTTGGAAGCGTATGGTGGGGTTATATGTAATGTGGCATAAACCCAAGATCATGACTGAGGCCGTCTTTATGGGTACAGAACTTGGCTGCCTCAACGCCAGAAACCCGGGTTCGATTCCAGCCTTGGGTGACTGTGCTGGCACATTCTCCCTGTGTCTGCGTGGGTTTCCTCTGGGTACTCCGATTTCCTCCCACTGTTCAAGATGTGCAGGTTAGGTGAATTGGCCGTGCTAAATTGCCCATAGTGGGTCTACTAGGGATAGCTGGTCGTGTCGTTTCGTGGCTACATCAACTAGCCACGAAACGACATGACCAGCTAACCCCAGTAGCCACACACGCAGACGACAAGCAACATGAATTCGACTGGGACAACACTACCATTATAGGGCAAGCCAAACAAAGAACAGCCAGGGAATTCCTAGAAGCATGGCACTCATCCACAAACACATCGACCTGGACCCAATATACCGGCCACTACAGCGGACAGCTGAAACTGACAACCGGAAGCGGCAGGGACAGGCCACTATAAATGCCGGAGGAAACACCACAGAAGCGCTTCACAGGAGGCTCCCAAGCACTGAGGATGTCACCTAGACAGGGGACGAAACGTTTGCAACAAAAACTTCCAGCTCGGCGAACAGAACCACAGCAACGAGCACCCGAGCTACAAATCTTCTCACAAACTTTGATTTCCTCATAAGACCTCTATATCAGGCAACATCCTACTAAATCTGTTCTGAGCCCTTTCCAAAGCTTCCACATTCTTGCTATAACGCAGTGACCAGAATTGAACGCAATACTCCAAAATTCTGGTACTGCTGCACTTTTACAGCTGCAGCATGACCTTGTGGCTCCAAAACTCGATCCCTCTACCAACAAAAGTTAACACACCCTACGCTGCCTTAAGAATTCTATTAACCTGGTGGCCACTTTCAAGGATTTATAGACATGCACACCGAGATCTCTGTTCACCAACACTACCAAGAATCTTCCCATTAGCCCAGTACTCTTTATTCCTCTTGCTCCTTCCAAAGTAAATCACCTCTCACCTTTTTTGCATTAAATTCCATTTGCCACCTTTCAGCCCAGTTCTGCAGCTTATCTATGTCCCTCTGTAACCTGTAACATCCTTTGGCACTATCCACAACTCCTCCAACCTTAGTGTCATCTGCAAATTTACTAACCCATCCTTCTACACCCTCACCCAGGTCATTTATAAAAATGACAAACAGCAGTGGCCCCAAAACAGATCCTTGTGTTACACCGCTAGTAATTGAACTCTGCGAGTTAATTTCCCATCAACAACCACCCTCTGTCATTTTTCAGCTAGCTAATTTCTGATCCATCCAGCCCTGGGGACTTAAACCATTTTAACACTTTCCAGAATTGCTAACACCACCTCCTCGTGAACCTCAAACCCATCTCGTCTAGTAGCCTGTATGTCAGTATTGTCCTCGACAACGTTGTCTTTTTCCGGTGTGAATACTGATGAAAAATATTCATTTAGCACTTCTCCTATCTCTTCTGACTCTATGCACAATTTCCCACTACTGTCCTTGATTGGCCCTAATCTTACTCTAGTCATTCCTTTATTCCAGATATACCTGTAGAAAGCTTTATGGTTTTCCTTGATCCTATCTGCCAACAACTTCTCATGTCCCTTCCTGGCTCCTCTTAGCTCTCTCTCTTTAGGTCTTTCCTGGCTAACTTGTAACTCTCAAGCACCCTAACTGAGCCTTCACATCTCATCCTAACATAAGCCTCCTTCTTCCTCTTGACGAGATTCAACTTCTTTAGTAAACCATGGCTCCCTCGCTTGACCACTTCCTCCCTGCCTGACAGGTACATACTTATCAAGGGCATGCAGTAGCTGTTCCCTGAATAAGCTCCACATTCCAACTGTGCCCATCCCCTGCAGTTTTCTTCCCCATCCTGTGCATCCTAAATCTTGCCTAATTGCATCAGAATTGCCTTTCCCCCAGCTATAACTCTTGCCCTGTGTTATATACCTATTCCTTTTCACTGCTAAAGTAAACATAACTGAATTGTGGTCACTATTACCAAAGTGATCAAGTCTAACAGCTGGCCAGGTTCATTACCTAGTACCAAGTCCAATGTGGCCTCGCTCCTTGATGACCTGTCTACATACTGTGTCAGGAAACCATCCTGCATGCATTGGATGAAAATTGACTCCTCTAAAGTACTCGAACTATAGGATTTCCAGTCAATATTTGGAAAGTTAAAGTCCCCCATAACAACTACCCTGTTACTCACTCCTATCCAGAATCATCTTCTCTATCCTTTCCTCTACATCCCTGGAACTATTCGGAAGCCTGTAGAAAACTCCCAACAGGGTAACCTCTCCTTTCCTATTTCTTACCTCAGACCATACTACCTCAGTAGACGAGTCCTCAGACGTCCTTGACTAACAATGGCATACTCCTCCCTCTTTTAACACCTTCTTTCCTCTTACTGAAACATCTAAATCCCCGGAACCTGCAATCACCATTCATGTCCCTGCTCTATCCATGTCTCTGAAATGGCTACAACATCAAAGACTGTTGCGTGGTGTTCATTCATCCATTGTTGTAGAATCTGCATGGTCTCGCTAATATACCATGCCTCCTGACATCCTTGCCTGCAGCGTATGAGACAGATTACATTGTCCAAGTCAGGTGAGTATCTGCCATGTATGTGATGGATGGTGTTGCCACGTGCATAGTAGCATCCATGCCAATGATCTGGCATGTCTTGCACAGATTACCGTGGCAGGTTTGTTTGGTGTTGTGGTTGATGTTGCTGTTAAAGCTGGTTTTCTGAAGGCGAGACGTGGAGATGAAGGGATGACCTTGGCAAGATGTTCGTCGTCATCTAGAATAGGTTGCAGGCTGCAAAGAACATGGTGTAGTTTCTGTGCTCTGGGCAAGTTCTGGACAAAGAAGGCTACTCTATCGATCTTGTCTTGTGTCTGTCTCCTGGGGAGATTGTTGCAGTTTTAACTGTGGCATGTCAGAACTGGCGCTTTGATGAGTTGAGCACCATATCCCGTTCGTATGAGGGTGTCTTTCAGCACTTTTAGGTGTCTGTCACATATTTCATCGTGGTTTATTCATCACTTTATACTGTTCGAGCATGACCTCCCTGTTGTTTGAGTCTCAGTCTATAATTGTATGTCTCCTTAACCACCTTCTGTACCTGCCTTGTTATTTTCAGAGGATATGCGTACGAAGGTCCCTCTAATCTTCAGTACTTACAGGGTGCTACCATTTATAATCTTTGTAGTATATTTGACTTTCCAAAACACGTTTTATGGGTACCGCATTTGAGGCAACAATGAAATGTCTTTTAGCTTGGATAGAAGATTGGCTAAGATTTAAAAGGCAGTTAGGATTCAGTGGGTTGGTGGGGGGTTGCATTTTCACGGTGGCAACCTGTAACTAGTGGAGTGACGCAAGGATCAATGCCGGGCCACAATTGTTTACAATAATGTTAATGACTTGGATGAGGAAAGTGAATGTACGATCGCAAAGTTTGTCGACACAAAAAGGTGGGAAAGTAGGTGATGAGAGTGGCAGAGTCTGCAGAAGGATATAGACTAGACAAAAACTTGGCAGATGTAATGTCGGAAAGTGTGAGGTTACGCATTTTGACAGGAAGAGGAGAGTTGAATATTAGTTAAATGGAGAAAGGTTGCAGAAAGATACAGCAGAGGAACTTGGGAGTCCTCAATGAATCACAAAAGCTCTCATCTAAGTTCAGTGGATAATAGGAAGGTGAATTAAATCTTGGCCTGTATTTCAAAGGGAATGGAGTATAAAAGTAAGGAGGTCTTGCTAAAACTACACCCGGCACAAGTCAGACCACAGCTTTGGGTCGCTTCTCCAAGGAAAGATGTTGGAGATCGGCCAGAACAGGTTCAATAGACTGTTACTGGGTAGGGAAGGACTTTCTCACGAGAGGTTGATCCTCTAGTCATTAGAGTTTAGATGAATAAAAGGTGACCTTATTGAAACATAGAACAGTACAGCACAGCATAGGCCCTTTGGCCCACGATGTTGTGCTGAGCATTTATCTTAATCGAAGATCAACCCAAGCTACATGTGCCTCAATTTACTGCCGTTCATGTGCTTGTCCAGCAGTTGCTTAAATGTCCCTAATGTCTCTGATTCTACCTCCATGCACCCATCACTCTCAGAATAAGGAACCTGCATCTGACCTCTCCCCTATACCTTCCTCCAATCACCATAAAATAATCCCTTGTAACAGCCATTTCTACCCTGGGGAAAAGTCACTGGTTATCTATGTATGCCCCTCATTACCTTGTACATCCTGATCAAGTCACCTCTCTTCCTTCTTCTCTCCAGTGTGAAAAGCCCCAGCTCACTGAACTTCTCTTCATAAGATAATCCCTCCAATCCAGGCAGCATCCTGGTAAATCTCCTGTGCACCGTCTCTAAGGCGTCTGCATCCTTTCTATAATGAGACGACCAGAACTGGACACAATATTCCAAGTGTGGTCTAACCAGGGTTTTGTAGAGCTGCAGCAAAACCTCGCGGCTCTTGAACTCAATCCCCCTGTTAATGAAAGCCAAAATACTATATGCCTTCTTAACAACCCTATCAACTTGGGTGGAAACTTTGAGGGATCTATATACATGGACCCCAATATCTCGGTGTTCCTCCACACTGCCAGGAATCCTGTCACCTCCCTCCAATCATCTGGTACGACCCCTGTGGAGAGTGAGGATGCAAAGATCATCACCAGAGGCACGGCAATCTCATTCCTCGCTTCCCGTAATAACTTTGCTTATATCTGGTCCAGCCCAGGAGACTTTTATTTCTCTTGATGATTCTCAGAATTTCCAGCACATCCACTTTGTTAATATCAATCAGCTCAAGCTCATTAACCTGGTCCACTGTATTCTCACTATCAACAGGGTCTCTCTCTCTATAGGGAGTACTGAAGCAAAAACCTAATTTACGGCCTCCCCTATCTCTTCAGACTCCAGGTACAAGTTCCCTCCCCATCCCAGATTGGCCCTATCCTCTCTCTAATCATTCTCTTGTTCCTCACGTAAGTGTAGAACGCCTTTGGGCTTTTCCTAATCCTTCCTGCCAAGGCTTTTTCGTGTCCCCTCCTAGCTTTCCCCAGTCCATTTTTGAGTTCTTTCCTAGCTACCCTGTAATCCTCTAAAGCTGTGCCAGATCCTTGCTTCCTCAACCTTAAGTAAGCTTCCTTCTTCCTCTTGATGAGAAGCTCCTCTGCTCTTGTCATCCAAGGCTCCTTCACCTTACCATTCCTTGCTTGTCTCAGTGGGACAAAGTTGGCGCAACAAGTGCTCCTTAAGTGTGCAACAGAAACATGGAGGCTATTTCCTGTAGAACAATTGTTCCCAATTTATAGACCACAGGTCCTGTCTAATAGCAGTATAATTCCCCTCCTCCAATTAAATACCTTCCCATATTCTGTTCCTATCCCTCCCCATGGCTGTGGTAAAAATGAGGCATCTGTGGTCACTGTCACCAAAATGCTCTCCCACCGAGAGCTCTGACACCTGGCGTATAAGATCTGAAACATGTAAGATCCTTTGGAAAACTTAACAGGGTAGATATGAAAAGGTCGTTTCTCTTCATGGGAGAGGCTAGGATCAGAGGGCATAATCTCAGTAAGAGGTTGCCCAGCTGAGAGAGAAAGATGAGGAACTTTGTGCGAGGGTGGTGAATTTGTGGAATTCTTTACACCAGAGGGCGGTTTCGGTCAGCCATTAAGTATATTTAAAGGCCAAGATAGACAGATTTTTATCGTAGAGTCATATAGCACGGAAACAGACCCTTCCAGTCCAACTCCTCTTTAACCAATCTAGTCCTGTTTGCCTGCATTTGGCCCATATCCTTCTCAACCCTTTCCTGTCCATGTATCCATCCATATGCCTTTTAAATGTTATAACTGTACCTGCCTCTGCCAGTTTCTCTGGTAGCTCATTCCATACATGTATCTCTGTGAAAAAGTTGCCCCTCAGTTACCTTTTAAGTCTTTCCTGTCTCACCTTAAACCTATGCTCTTTTTAGTTTTTGACTTGTCTACTCTTTGGGGGGGGGGTGCGGGTGGGGGCGGGAAGGGAAGGAAAGGAAAACCTTGGCTTTGTTGACCAGAGTTGACTTTATCCATGCCCTTCATGATTTTACAAATCTGTATAAGATCACCCCTTAGTCTTTGACATTCCAGTGAAAATAGTAAGGGAAGTATATTGGGAAAAGGCTGGAATGTGGAGTTGAGGATTATCAAATCAGCTATGACCTCATTGATGGACCAGAATCAATGGATGGAATGGTTTTGCTTTTGCTCCTCCATCTTGTGATCTTAAAATAGGTCACCTCTGCTGAGTATAAACAAGACACCAACATTGGGGGGTGTATAAGAATAGGACAGAGATCCAGATGTGATGTAGTTAAACTTGAAGTTGAGTCTTGATGGCTATCATATGCCTAGGCAGGAGTGCCCAAGTTATGCCTCTGTTTTGTTGTATGTAGAACTTCCCTTGCTCAAATACTACTGAAGGAGTGGTCAAGGTGAGAGAGCTGAAAGTTGACCAGAGTTGACAAACGCTGTGTTGTAAATCAAAGGTCATTCTCACCATTTTCAGTGTGCTTATTGTGTTAATTTACAGGATCTAGATTTATTGCTAGAATGAATTTTATAAGTATAACCCTTTTGAAACTATTGGTTGATAGGGGTTCCCTGCCACGGTGTCTTGCTTATTTTACAGATATGCATATGATGGTCTCAAAGCCAGAGCAGTGGGTGAAGCCAATGGCAGTAGCAGGGGCTAATCAATACACATTCCATCTAGAAGCAACAAATAACCCAGGACCACTCATCAAAGACATACGTGAAAACTGCATGAAGGTAAGTGTGAAAAAATAGTGTTTGAGTCAGTATGAATCACTTCATTTCTGTCTGAGATTTCAATAAAGGGAATGCTGACTGTTGAAAATGAACTTTGTTAAAAAGCTATCAATGAAGTCTGAGGATAGAGGACCACTCCCTCCAAATTCAGGTTATGGGCTGTTTAGAGCTGTACAGTTCTACACTTTCATATTGGAGCGCACATCTATAATATTGCAGTGATTACCTTCCATTGCAGTACAGTATTTCTAATCTAGAATTACACAGAATATACTGAACACGAACAGACCAACCAGTACGTGCTGAAGTTTATGCTTTACTCAAGCCTCCTCCCAGGTTTCCACATCTAAATCTATCATAGTAAGCATTTATTCTTTTCTCCCTCATGTTTCATTAGCTTCTCTTTATATATTTCTATACTATTCATCTCAGCCACTGACACATATAAATTGCTTTCCAAATAAAATGCTTTCCTAAAGTCCCTGCTTGATTTCTTGGTAACTACATTATGTTGATTTGTCTCTTATTTTGCTCTTCACAAGTAGAAATGCTTTCTGTGCTCCCTAAAAGTATTGTCCATTATGTTCACCACTCCCATATGACGAGTGCTCCAGTATAACAGCTGTGTTAAAGTTGTGGTAAGTAAGCAAGCAAGCACCAGCATCTCACAACCATTATTTATTATCTGTCCCTAAGTGAGCAAAGAGTAGTAAACGTACTGATGTTAAACATGATCACACCAGACTGCAACTACATCAAATCATTTATGGAATAGAAGGCCACTCTGCCCATTTGTTTCCATTCTGGCTGTCCGCAGATCAATTATTCCCATTCCCCCATTCTTTCCCCATTGCCCTACTAGATTATTTCTTTCAACTACTGCTTTTTAAATACTTACTCCCTCTCAATTTTCTGTGTCTCCAAAATCTGTTGCTACCACAGATTCTCCTTCCTTAGTAAATACCAATAAAAATGACCTATAAAGGTATGCTGGACATATTGGGTAGTAAACATAGTACTGGTGGGGACAGCAGTGTTATTATATAATACTGTAGTACAGCCTTGGTGGGGTCAGATCTGTCACTGCATAACACTGGGGAAGAGTACTGGTAGGGACAGGACTGTCATTGTGTAACACTGGGATACAGTACTGGTGGAGCCAAATCTGTCACTGTATAACGCAGAGATACAGAATTAAAGGGAACAGAATGTCTAAATCTCTAGAGTATTCTGAGGATTACCTTGTTTATGTTCTCTTTCAAACCATTTCCAAACATGATATCCAAACACTTAATTTAATTACAGCTCATGGCTGATATCCTGAAACTTCTCATTTTATACCAGTGTCATCCTATACCTTTCAATCATTCAACATATCTATTAAGATAAAGGCTGAACCTATTTTCTATACTGCCCCACCATTCCACTAATACACGTTTAACTCCCTTTATGCATGTAGTCACTTGTGAATACTGCCAACCACCAGCTTAACAAAGGCATTTGCTCAGTTAGCACCCAGGTATCACTAGATTCTTAAAGAAAATAATGAAGATCAATTGGACCACTGTCCTTTGTGAAGAACAGCAGTTTGAATATGGGGTGTAAGAGGTAGAATGGGTGCTGTAAGGGATAACAATGATGCTAATATGTTTAGTACACAATATGTCCAGCATACCTTTTATAGGTCATTGTTATTGGTATTTACTAAGGAAGAAGAATCTGTAATAGCAGTAGATATTGGAGACACAAAATTGAGAAGGAGTAAGTACTTGAAAAGTAGTAGTTAAAAGAAATAATCTGGTAGGGCAATGGGGAAAGAATGGGGGAATGGGAATAATTGGTCTGTGGAGAGCCAGAGTGGAGACAAATGGGCAGAATGGCCTTCAATTCCATAAATGATTTGATGTAATTGCAGTCTGGTGTGGTCCTGTTTAACATCAATATATATAAATATATTACTCTTTGCTCACTTAGGGAGAAATAACAGTCTAAGTGTGGTGCTGGTGCTTGCTTATTTACTACAACTGTAACTGTAACAGCTATTATACTGGAGCACTTGTCATGTGGGAGTGGTGAACATAATGGACAATACTTTTAGGGAGCACAGACAAAGCATTTCTACTTGTGAAGAAGAGCAAAACAAGAGACATCAACATAATGTAGTTACCAAGAAATCAAGCATGGAATTTGGAAAAACATTTTATCTGGAAAGTAATTTGTATGTATGAGTGGCTGAGGGGAATAGTACAGAGATATACAAGGAGAAGCTAATGAAACATATGAGGGAGAAAGGAATAAATGCTTAATGTGATAGATTTAGATGAGGAAACCTGGGAGGAGGCTTGAGTAAAGCATAAACGTCAGCACGTATTGGTTGGTCTGTTTGTGTTCAGTATATTCTATGAAATTCTAGATTAGAAATTTCACTTCTGGAACATTGATGGAATTAATTTGATCGAAGCAAACTGCCTCTAGTTTGATATTAAACTTTATTCTGCATTTAAACTGCTGTATCTGAACTGTGAATGAGTGGTCCTGGGTGCTAGGAGAAAGCTTCCCTTTGGTACTTCATATAGAGCAAAATACGCAAACACGTGGAATTTATTTTAAACCCAAATGTAGGAAGTTTCTTGGTTCGCTCTTTTTCAAACAGTACAAGGAGGACCAGAGTGGGTGTTATCTCTTCTAACTTCCAACAGAAGCCTTGTAGAACTGGACAGCACTCTATTAAAATAAGTAATCCTTTATTTCACTGCTGCAAGGACACACAATAGGTGAATGAACTTTCAAAACTTGATGTAAATCCAAACCCATATACTATGGCAATCACACTTTTAATATATCTTGTTTTCTTCCTTTAAAGGTGGGGCTAGCAATTAAACCAGGTACAACTGTAGAAGACTTGGCACCATGGGCAAATCAGATTGACATGGCATTAGTGATGACTGTGGAACCTGGGTTCGGAGGTCAGAAATTTATGGGTGATATGATGTCAAAGGTATAATTTCTATTTCATATGCTTTGAACTTTTGTGGCCTGTCATGGTGTTTGATCAATGAAGGAATTGGTTTAACATCTTAATAGATCCTATTACTATGGTTAGTATAAGTAGTTGCAAGATAATTCATTTTTTTTCTGTCCTAATGCAGATATAAAGTCTTGCATTCGCTGTTACAAATCTGTTCCCATTTAGCTGTGGAACCTGTTTGCTGAAATAATTCCCTCCACTGGATTGTTAAATTGTAGAAGAGATTCGGAACTGAAAGCCATTGTTTTTTTTAGGTCCACTGGTTGCGAACACAGTTTCCTTCTCTGGATATTGAAGTTGATGGAGGTGTAGGACCAGACACTATTCAGAAATGTGCAGAGGTACTACTACACTGTGACCAAAAAATAATCTGGTACATAACTGTATTTAATTACTTCAACAGGATGAATTTTTTCCATGTTCATTACAGTAATGCCACCTTACAGGTCATCTATTATACGTTCTCAATGTCTGCAGCACAATGAGTTTAAGGTTATGGTTGTAGTACTCCAGATGGCTCCCTTGTTTTCTTCTCTGCTGAAGGTGATAAACTTGGTGGGGTGGTGAGTTGTGACACACTGACTCCATGTCAGCAGGCTTTGATGAGATGACCGCACAGACAATAGCGATCCTAATATACAGTGCACGTTGCTGCCTGAGTGGAGATCAGCTATCTGTGTGCGATGCAAATGTAACTGATTTCTAGTCAGAGATTTTCTGCAGATTCATAAAATACTTCCCTACCTCAAACTGAGCTTGGCATTTACCTTCACAGTCCCTATATTGTGATTCTGCAAGATATACTTTAAATAAATCAACCGGTTTTGAATTTAAAGTAGAAAATAAGGTATTTTTCAGGCTTATTGAGACTCTGTACTCTTAGCTGAAAATAAAAGCATGACACCATTCACAGATGAGCTCATCCGCTGACCTTGGGGTAGAGACACTCTCAAAGCTGTTAGGAAGCAAACTCTAGGATTTTGACCCAGGGACACTTGAGGAACAGGAATTTATTTCCAAACCATAGTGATTTGAAGGGTACACAAAGGTGGTGGTATTCCCATGTATCTGCTCCCCTTGCCCTTTTAGATAGAAGTGGTTAAGGGTTTGGAAAGTACTATATAAGAAGCTTTAGTGAATTTCCACTGTGTATCTTGAAAACTGTACACTTCTGCTACTGAGCATTGGCCAATCACAAACATTATTCCCTCCATGACTTCACAGTATTCAATGCATACATAACAGATTTACCAAAAAAAAAGCTTTATGAACTTAATTCTTTCTTTCTTTCAGGCTGGAGCAAACATGATTGTATCTGGCAGTGCAGTCATGAAGAGTGATGACCCCAGATCTGTAATAAATCTGCTCCGCAATGTCTGTGTTGAAGCCATGCAAAAGCGCTGTCTGGACAGGTGAAATAACAACAGTGCAACTCCAGGAAATTCAGTTGTGCTTGCTGCTGCTGGTGGTGGTGGTACAGGAATGAATTTCAAACACTTGTGTAAAACTAATAATTCTTAACCCAGCTGAAGCAGTAAAGTAGTTCAGGTGGCTATATGAGCAGAGTCTGTGAACGTAAAACTCTGTGACTGAAACATCTTCTATTGCTCTCTTTCTCTATACTCTTGTTTGAATAAAAACAAATAGCTGTGTTATATTGTTTGTGTGTGATGCGGAAGCAAGAGCTGGCAATCTGAAGTAAAAGACCCTTGAGACAAATCCATCTGGTGAGAATTAGGAAGCAAGAAAGGAATGGTCACAGCATTGGGGTTAGTAATGTTATTTAACAGGATAATTTACAGATTAAGAATAAAAACATTTTCATGTGAAATTTAGTTTTCCTTTGGGCTTTCACAGTGCATTGAACCAAGCATAATGTAGAAAGGGGCTGTAAAATGAAACTTTTTTTGAAGCCAGTTGAAAGCCAGAAGTGTAAGATTTTATTTCTGCAATGTTTTATAAGCAGGTCACCGTTTAATAAAAAATGTAAACACCTAAAGTAAAATGTTATTCTATCTATCATTTTAATCCTACCCTCAAACCAATTTAGTAACAGTCAGTTTAAATTAATACCTAACAGATGGATGAAGACCATAGGAGCAGAAGGAGACTTGAGTTTGCTCTGCTACTGACTTCCTGTAACCTTTGATCCCTTTACTAATCAAGAAATTTCCTCTGTCTTAAGTATACTCAATGACTTAGCCTCCACAGATTCATTTCCTTCTGGTTGAAGTAATTCATCATCCCTTCACTCTGAGGCCATGCCATTGGGTCCTAGCAGGAGGGACGAGTGGAAACATTTTCTGTGTCCACTCTAGCTGTGCTTCTCAGTATTCAGACGCCCTTACCTCATCTTTCAAAACACCAAGTACAGAAACAGTCCTCAGCCCTTCATTCTTGGGAAACATTCTTGTAAACCCAAGACCAGCACATCCTCCCTTAGATTATAGGGCCCAATACTGCTCACCAAATGCAGTCTGACCAGAGCCTTAGCATCTCAGCAGTTTCTGCTCTTATAGTCTTGAAATAAATGTTAGCGGTTAGGAAGGCAAATGCAATGCTAACTGAACCTGCATGTTGACCTTTAGGAATCTTAGTATAGATTTCCAAAGCGTTTCCCTGTTTATAAAATGGTCTACAAGTCTGTAACCTCATTTTCCCCACATTGTATTCATTTGCCATTTCTTTGCCTCATCTGCTTCCTTCTGTAGCCTTCCTGCTTCAAACACTATCTGTCCCTCCAGGGGAAACAAACTGTCAGCTGGTTTCAAGGAAGCTCCAGAGGCAGAGCAGTAGTTCGTATTTGGACACAGCCTCCACCCTGAAGGAAAAAATGGGGAAGAACAGCTTCTCAGTTTCCTACGTACCCATTTATTTCATACACAATCATTAAACCATGGGGTGCCCTAGGAGATGGTGTTTAAAATCACATCCTCCTGGAGGAGTAAAATAGAATGAAGATTGTTCCATAATATGCTGTCATAAAGACTGAAACTACCTTCCTTACTCCAGTGTTAAAATTGATAATGACAACAGTAATAATAAATATGGGGCAGATTGTGAAAGCAAGTGACTGTCAGTCAAAATACAAAGTTAACCTAGAAAATACACAGTAGCTCTGAAGCTTTGACCTCATGGCCCAGTCCACCCTCAGACTTATGTGCTGGAGTATTTGCAGCACAGTTGCACCAACTGAAACCTCTTAGCATAAGAGAGGACAAACCATTTATTAACTAAATAATTTTACTTTTTAAGAAGGTAAACAGAAGGCAACAATGTGTGAAAAGAAAACTAAACAAAAACAGTTTCAGAACACTTTCTCTAGTTATGTCCTCAGGTCCAGCTGCTGGTCAGATAGGATGCACAATATTCAACAGGTTGAGATATTGCTGTTCTCAGCGAGGCTACATGACTACTTCACGCTTGCACTGGTTAGTAATTATCCAAACATTACTCTCCATGAAAACATCCAATGTTTTCAGCTCTTTGCCTGAACTCCAACTTCCGCTGAGTTATATTTGAATGCTTTTTTTTTTAGACAAAAAGCTTACAGAATTGCAGGTGTCTTTCACTACCATAAGGTGATTTCTTGAAGATAATGGCTGCAAGAATAATACAAGGGTTTAGATTGTATGATGAAAACTGAAAACAGGAAATAAATTTCATTCAGAAATTTAAGGTTCTTTTTCTCATTGATTTTCTTTTGCTATTTAACAAATTCATTACAATCAATTTTCCATTTGGGAACAAACTGAAATAACCTCTAACACTTGGCTAGGGCTCTACTGGAAAACAATATATAGAGAGTGTGTAGAGAAAGTATCAGTGAAGAGTGAGTCAAGCTCAGTTTTGATTGATTGTACTTTCCAGTCAGCAATAGCAAGGTTAGCATTTACTGCCCATCCTAATGGCCCAGAGGCAATTGCTGCAGTAACATGTAGACCAGACTGGGTTGGGATGACAGATTACCTTCCCTTGCGGACATTAGTGAACTAGATGAATTTGTATGTCACTTAAGCTAGATTTTGAATCCAATAACAATACAGAATACACTGCTACAGTGGGATTTGAATCCATAACCTCAGAATATGATCAGTACAATCTGGAAGTGCCTAAAGGAACAGCATCTCATTTTCCACTAAGTTACCTTTAAACCATTAGGACTCAACACTGAGTTCTGCAACTTCAGAACATGATCTTGGTGTACTATTTTCATTCTAATTCTCTCTGCTCTTGTTGACTTTGCTTACAGCAGAGAGGACCCATTCACATTTCCTTTCCACACTGATAATTTAAACCTATTTTATACATCAATCTCTCATTTGCCACTATTAACAATCCCAGAATGTTAATTCTGTCTCTACCCATCGAAGTCTCCAGCACTTGACTTTGTTTTCTCAAGATGAGCCTGGGATTGTTCTGGATCAGTAATAAATTATTAGCATAGGTCACAGGTTTGACTGTAAAAATGGTTAAAACACCAATTTTATTCTTCGATGCAAAAGTGAAATATTTCAACAGGTCAGACAACATCTTAGGTGAACATCGTTTGTCAGGACTGGCAAAAGAGGTAGAAGTAGTTTCAAAGTAAATACAGAGACAAATGACAGAAAAGGCAACAATAAAGGGTTGTTGAGAGGCAAATCAGTTGGCATTAGATAGGTCACGCAAGGAGAGTCTGGAATGTGAGAAAATGGGGATAGCAGAAGGAACAGCAATAAGTATGGCCCACAAAACAAGATTGGATATTGATCAAAATAACATTTCACCTGACATGTTGATCGAAGATGAGATGCTGTCAACAAAAAAAGATCATAGCACAGAAGGATTGGAGATAAAAGTTCATTGGAACTGAAACAACCTCATTACCTGATTTTTAAAAAAAAACAAAATGCTGGAAATATTCAACAGGTCAGACAGCAAAGGTGGAAAGAGAAACAGTGATGGACAAGTCTGTGACCGTGCACCTGAAACTGTCATATCACTGGGAGGTTTGAGATGTATGAACTGCACATTCAAAAACAGGTGCAACATGTTATACTCTCTGCCACAGGAGACCATGTGCTTGAAAAGTTAAATACTGGTAGAATCCAGGTTCAACTCCTAATATCTACTGGTCATAAATGGTGACTAAAATTAATTAGCTTCATGCCCTAAATTGAAGTGAAAATGAAATCTTCCCAAATTCCTGAATGCTTTCCCGTAATATCTGCTGAAAATGTCAAAGTCTGGATGTTAGGTGGAGCAAGGACCCAGCGCAGTGAGACGTTCACAATCAGTAATTAGCCCTGAATGCTGCCAGCAGTCATGTATTGAATTATAACCACTAGGGAGGAGTTCTGGTCAGTCAACAGTCATCCAGGTCAGAATCCACACTTGTAGAAAGGGCAGGAACAACAAAGGTTTGCTCAACATTGATTAGGAGGCTGCTGCTTTCAAAAGAACAGTTATGAAAGTTACTACAAATTACCTTATGATCATCCAATATTTTTCTGTTTGCTAAATAAACCTCAGGTTTATCAGCACTACTTCGTCATATTGCTGTGTCCCCCAGAGTGAGTCTTTACATTCTGTTTCTTCAGTAACTGTGTGTCCAGTAGATGGTACTCTATCTGAATTGCCAGTGGCAGATGGTGATTGATTAGTTGAACTATTCCCACTGAGTGCTGAGTTACACCTTGTTAGTGGCTGAGAGCCAACTTTATCACTTACAGCTACCTTGGGATGAGTTAAGTGTTTTGTCTCTTCATCACTGAGAGGGAAAGTACGACAATTCCAGGGTAAAACAACCTGGAAAAAAGAAGAACAGTTCTCATTATAGATAATGATTTGGAGATGCCGGTGTTGGACTGGGGTGTACAAAGTTAAAAGTCACACAACACCAGGTTATAGTCCAACAGATTTAACTGGAAGCACTAGCTTTTGGAGCACTGATGAACCACCTGATGAAGGAGCAGTGTTCCGGAAGCTAGTGCTTCCAGTTAAACCTGTTGGACTATAACCCGGTGTTGTGTGATTTTTTAACATTATAGATAAAGCTGTGTTGATGATTTACATATTTTCAATACAACTTATATATTTAATATTACCAAGCTTAACAAAATTTTGAAACTGCATCAAAATTATTTCACTTCTGTACATTTTGGGTAACTGAGTCTGACCTCTCACACCCATCTTGAACACATATTAGTAAACATTGTTGAATTCCAGAATTTTAAAAAAGTGCTTGAGAAGACTTGGACAGACAAAGAGCAATATTAAAAATTAACTGCAGTTTAAATTGCCCAAATCTTATTTCAAAAAGTATTTAACAAGCTTGTAATTTCATTACAACTATTTAATCTATACAAGTCATATTGACCCTCCATACATCAATCCAGTCAGTCCCACTCCTGCTAGATCACTGCAGCCCTTCCAAGTTTATTTCCTTCAGGTGTTGATCCAATTTCCTTTTCAAATCATTCATCATTGCCAATACACTGACCAACTAAGACACTACAGAATCTTAAAGCTACATTCATAAAATATTTCAATATTCCTTCCTCTCAAACGGTTACAAATTAGTGACCTCTGGTTCAAACAAAGCAAATGTTAATTTTTGGTATTATTCAGTTCTCTGAATTCTGGCATACCATTAGGGTCTAACTCAAAGAGAAACACAATTTCATTAGAGTAGGATGGCAAGTTATATCCTACTGTATTGGCAGGCAAAATTAGGGAGAATCCCAAGATACTTTTCAAGTATATCAATGAGAAGAGAATAACCAGGAAAAGAGAAAATCTGTGTGTGCTGCCACAGGACGTTGGGTAAAGTGTTAAACAAGAACTTCAAAGCTGTCTTCAATAAGGAGGAGGATGTATGTACAGATTTGAGGAAGAGGGACTGAGATGTTCTTGAGAAGATTGATACAGGGACTAAGGTATTGGAGGTTCTGGCAGGTTTGGAGGACTGTGTCCCAGGTTGCTGAAGGACAGGGGGGATAAAATTACAGAGGCCCTGACAATTTTTTAATTTCTTTCTGGTCACTGGAGGTTGTGGCAGAGGACTGGAGGATAGCTGATGTAGTTTTGTTTTAAGAAGGGTGGTAGAGATAGTTTCCTTACCAATGGTCTGAGAAAATTGTGAAGCAGAGAATTAATCTCTATTTAGAGAGGCAATATTTGACCAAGGACAGTCAGCGTGTTTTTTTTTCCATACAGGGTTGATATCTAACAAGGTAGTTGAGGTAGGTAACCTCAACCTTTAAAAACAACATGGATCAGCACTTGTAATGTCGTAACTATGAGCCTTGTGCAAGAAAATGGGGCTAGTGTGGATTTAGTGTAGCTTTGGCAGTACAGACTTGATGGGCTGAAGAGTCTCTTCTATAATGCATGATTCTATAATTTGTTATACTGGATTTTGCAAGATGTGGCTGAGATGACAAATGGATCTAGTTTTGGAAGCACTAGAGAAGGCATAAGAGAATGGTGGTGAATGGGGAAGTGAGGAAAGTCTGAGTGTTGACAGTGAACAAGAAAATGATTGTCTTCCAAGAGATAAAGGCAGGGTTAAATTATATGTATGCTAATGCTAAGGATATAGTGAACAAAATTGGGGAACTGGAAACAGAAATTGCTGTCATATCCCCCTACAGCATTGACAGACACGTGACTCAAGCTAGAACAGGACTGGATACTTAACATTCCAGGCTTTTTGTAGAAACGAGGTGAGTTAAAGGGAGGTGGTGTAGCAGTCTTGACAAAGATAGTATCATCACCCTTGAACAGGATCTAGTTCCTGAATTAGAATCTATATGGTTGGAGGTGAGAAACAGAAGGGAGCAGGGGCCTTGTTGGGTATTTATTATATCTCTCCAAACAGTGGGGAGGAAGTAGAAGAGAGCATTTGTCGGCAGGTTATGGAAATCTGCAGAGCAAGTAGGGTTGCAACAGTTGGTGATTTCAATTATCCAAGGGTAGAGTTTGAAAAAGATAGACTGTCGGGTACAGGATGAGAGAAATTCCTGCAGTGTGTGCAGGAGAACTTGCTAGAAGAGTACATTTCCAGTGCTGCCAGGGAGGCAGCTGTGCTAGATCTGGTCCTAGGAAATGAGACAGGCCAAATGGAGAACCTCAGAGTGAGGGAGCACTGGGGAAATAATGATCATAATATAATAAAAGGTTCAATGTTAAGTCGAAAAAGGATTAAGATTCCAGTCTAGAAAAGGTTAGATTTTAAGGTTCTAACAGAATAGTGTGTGCAATTCTCGTCTCCTTCCTATCGGGAAAATGTTGTGAAACTTGAAAGGGTTCAGAAAAGATTTACAAGGATGTTGCCAGGGTTGAAGGATTTGAGCTATAGGGAGAGGCTGAACAGGCTGGGCTGTTTTCCCTGGAGCGTTGGAAGTTGAGGGGTGACCTTATAGAGGTTTACAAAATTATGAGGGGCATGGATAGGGTAAATAGGCAAAGTCTTTTCCCTGGGGTCAGGGAGTCCAGAACTGGAGAGCAGAGGTTTAGAGGGGAAAGATATAAAAGAGACCTAAGGGGCAACTTTTTAACACAGAGGTGGTACGTGTATGGAATGAGCTGCCAGAGGAAGTGGTGGAGGCTGGTACAATGGCAACATTTAAGAGGCATTTGGATGGGTGTATGAATAGGAAGGGTTTGGAGGGATATGGGCCGGGTGCTGGCAGGTGGGACTAGATTGGGTTGGGATATCTGGTCGGCTGTTTCCATCTCTTTGACTCTATAACTGGAGCAAATTGATTGCATTTTGGTGGATAAAACAGTGGATTTAAAAAAAGGAATTTCACAACAGTATAGAGAGGTACTAAAAAGGCTGACAGCATTCCAGTTGTAGAGAAGTTTCGGATCCAGTGGGATGCATCCCAGCTTCCTACAGCTAAGGGAGAAAATTTTGGAGACAGAAATTTCAGGCTTCAGTTCCAGGGGACTGGAACATTTCAAATGTGACACCAATATAAAAAACGTGCAAGGATAACTCAGGAACATACAGACCTGTCAGCTTGACAGGTAGTATTGGGAGGCCATAATATGGGACAAGGTAAATATATACAGAAAAAATAAGTTCATACTAGACGGTGCTTTGTTAAGGGCAGGTCATGTCTGACAAATTTAATTGAGCTCTTTGACAAGGTGACACAGGGCAGTGGATGAGGGTATAGTGCTGTGGATATGGTATATTTGGACTCTGAGAAAGCATTTGATATTATGCCATGTGGCAGATTGGTCAGTAAATTAGAAATGTTTGTGATTAAAGGGTCTTTGGCAGTATGGATTAGATGTTAGCTAAAAGATAGGAAACAGAGGGAGGTATAAATGCAAATTTGTCAGATTGGAGAAGAGTTGGAAATGATGTTCCCCAAGAAGCAGTGTTGGGGGACCCTTGCTTTTTCTGATCTATATAAGATTTAGAAATAGGATGATGGCAAAATCTCTAAATATGCAGATGATACTAACTAGGGAGAAGAGTGAATTGTGAGGATGATGCTGAGCAACTTCAAACAGACATTGACGAATAGGCATGCACCTGGCAGATGAATTTCAATGCAGAGATACTTGAAATAATGCATTATGATACAAAAAATATGGAAAGATAATACAGGGTCAATGGCACAACTTTGAGGGAAGTACAGGAGCAGCCAGGCAAGTTGAATCAGTTGCTAAGGCGGCTTATATAGGTTCCTAAATTTATAAAGTATAAAAGCAAGAAAGTGATGCTACATCTCTACAAATCATGTTTGGAATGTTGTGTTCAGTTCTGGACACTTTATTTAAGGAAGGATATTAAAACCCTGGAGAGAATTCAAAGGAGATTTACTAGAATGATAACCATGAATGAAGGATTTTAGATACAAGGAAAGATGAGAGATTGGGCTTATTCGCCTTGGAGCAGAGAAGAGGTGACCTTACTGAGGTGTTCAAAATGATGAACAATTTTGACAGGGTCAAAAAGGATGTTCTGTTTCCATTACTTGGTATGGCAGTTAGAGAGCTAGGAGCAATAAGGAGGAGAAACATCTTTACTCAGAATTGTTAGGATTTGGAATGCACTGTCTGGAAGAGTCATGGAGGGAGATTTCACTGGAGGTTTCAAAAGAGAGCTAAATATATATTCAAAAGTGATGAAATTAGAAAGATGCAGAGATAGGAGGGTGGGATTAGCTGGGTAGCTCTTCTGGGAGACGGTACAAATATGATGGGTTGAATGGCCTCCTTCTAAACTGTAAAATCCTATGGTTCTATTATTTACAGAAACCTGAGATAACAAAGGACAGTTGGTACCATAAATACTGACAAGCACAATTGGGCAGAATGACCTACTTCTATGCTGTATGTTATTCTATTGGTTTTCTCTTATATGCATACATTCCCATATTCTAGGATTAATGGGAGTGCAGATCAAATAGCTTCCAATCTGTTATGCTGATCGCATCTATATCTTGCTAGTGGTAAGGTGTATTATAATCAACATGACGATCATTATAGAATCATACAGCACAGAAACAGACCCTTCAGTCCACTCAGTTCATGCTGAACATAATCCCAAACTAAACTAGTCCCGTCTGCCTGCTCCTGGCCCATATTCCTCCAAACCTTTCCTATTCATGTACTTATCCAAATGTCTTTTATACATTGTAATTGTACCCACATCTACCACTTCCTCAGGAAGTTCATTCCACACACGAATCACCCTCTGTTGAAGAAATTTGTCCCTCGTGTGTTTTTTAAAAAAACTCTCCTCTCACCTTAAAAATGTGAGGAAATCCTCCATTCTTGGGAAAAGACAACTCCCATTAACCCTAGCTGTACCCCTCATTTACTTTATAAACTTCTACAAGGTTGCCTCTCAACCACCCCCCTCCACACTCCAGTGAGAAAAGGCCTAGCCTATCTTTACAACTCAACCCTTTCATACCTGACAACACCCTGGTAAATCTCTTACGAACCGTCTCCAGCTCGATAATATCCTTCCTATATCTCGGCAACCAGAACTGGACACAGTATTCCAGAAGAGGCCTCACCAATGTCCTGTACAACCTCAACATGACTTCCCGACTCCTATACTCAAAGGACTGAGCAATGAAGGCAAGCATGCCAAATGCCTTTTTAACCACGCTATGTAACGCAAACTTCAAAGAATTCTTTACCTGAACCCCTACGTCCCTCTGTTCTACAAAACTAACCAAGGCACTACCGTTAATTGAACAAGCCCTACCTTTGTTTGTTGTACCAAAATGCAATACCTCGCTTTTATCAGATTGAACTCCGTTTGCGATTTTTCAGCCCATTGACTCATTTGATCAAGATCCCTTTGTAATTTTTTTCTAAATCATTCATGAGATGAGGGTGTCACTGGCTAGGCCCAGCATTTATTGTCCATCCCTCACTGCCCCCAGAGGGTAGTTAAGAGTCAACCACATTGCTGTGGGTCTAGAGTCACATGTAAGGCAGTTTCTTTCCCTAAAGGACATGAGTGAACAGATGGGGTTTTCCAACAATTGGCAATGGATTCAGGGTCATCATTAGACCCTTAATTCCAGATGTTTATTGACTTCAAATTCCAACATCTGTCATGGCAGGATTCGAAACCAGGTCCAAAGGATATTATCTGGGTCTTTAGATTAACAGTCCAGAGAGAATACCCCCCATCTTTTTCTTCACTACATTGATGCCCACCCCCCATCTTTTTCTTCGCTACATTGATGACTGTATCGGCGCTACCTCGTGCTCCCACGAGGAGGTTGAACAGTTCATCCACTACACCAACACCTTCCACCCCGACCTCAAATTCACCTGGACAGTCTCGGACTCCTCCCTCCCCTTCCTAGACCATTCTGTTTCTATCTCAGGCGACCGAATCAACACGTGAGAGGTGACTTAATAGAGATGTGAAAGATGATCAGAGGATTAGATAGTGTTAGCAGAGAGAGACGTTTTCCTCGGATAGTGATGGCTAGCATGAGAGGACATAGCTTTAAATTGAGCGGTGATAGATATAGGACAGATGTCAGAGGGGTAGTTTCTTTACTCAGAGAGTAGTAATGGCGTGAAACTCCCTGCCTGCAACTGTAGTAGACTCACCGACTTTAATGTCTTTTTAAATGGCCATTGGATAAACATATGGATGATAATGCAACAATGCAGGTTAGTTCAGCTTCAGGCTGGTTTCACAGGTCAGCACAACATTGAGGGTCAGAGAGCCTGGACTGTGCTGTAATGTTCTGTGTTCTTTGAAAGCAAGATAATATTTCGAGTCTGGCGATTCTTCATCAGAACTGTTAACAGCTCAGGAAAGGTGGTAATATATTGAAGTGACGTTTGTGGGAAGGGGTTGGTCTTGCACAAGGTGACTTACTTGCCGATTTACTTCCTCCAACCTCAGTATCCAAGGCCTCAGGCACACCTTCCAGGTGAAGCAGCAGCTTACCTGCACTTCTCTCAACTCATTTATTTCATTCACTGCTCAGAATGTGGTCTCCTGTATATCGGGGGAGATGAAACACAGATTTGATGACCGCTTTGCTGAACACCTACACTCTGTCTGTAAAACATGACCCAGAGTTTCCCACTGCCTCCACTTCAACACACCACTGTGTTCCTACACCAACATTTCTGTCCCAGATCTGTTGCAGTGTTCCTTAACGCAAGTTCAAAGAACAACACTTCATTTTCCATCTTCTCCTGCTGAACACTCTCTGCTCATTCCTGAAGAAGGGCCTGTGCCCGAAACGTCGAATCTCCTGTTCCCTGGATGCTGCCTGACCTGCTGTGCTGTTCCAGCAATAAAGTTTCAACTTTGATCTCCAGCATCTGCAGACCTCACTTTCTCCTCGAAGAATACCAATAGACCATCAACTCCCCAACTCCTCCTCCTAATCTTAGGGAACCTTCTTCACTGTCTACTATGCCACCAATTTTGGTGTCGTCTGCAAACCTACTAACCATGCTTCCTATATTCTCATTCAAATCAGTTATCTAAATTACAAACAAAAGAGGACCCAGAATCAATCCCTGTGGAACACTGCTGGTCACAGGCCTCCAGTCTGAAAAGCAACCCTCCACCATCACTCTGCCTCCTGCTGTTAAGCCAATTATGTATCCAATTAGGAAGCTCACCCAGAATCCCAATTGACCTAACTGTGGACGGATGAGCCATTCCATATGATGGATTTATGAAAAATGGACAATAAATAAGGGATGCTAGGAAATTGAGACAAGCCTTGATCAAAGTGACGCTCAAATACTCTAGAATAAGCATGCTGCAGAATCTAGACAGACTGCAGCTGTACAATGCACACTCTAATTTGGAATTCAATAGAATCAACCTGAATGCCATCCCCAGGATAATCGGAACCTTGAGTTGTTTACCAGAAACGGGCACCTCACACTCTTATTTGGAGAGGGCTACCTGACCTAAGTATAAGAATCGCCGCAACACCGCCCTCAGGAGAAGTAACTCAACACCAACTATTGTGAAGAGAAGACATCCTGGGACCAGTGGGAGAAGACGACCAGATGGTCATTGCCACGTGGATCAAGGCCAAGACCTAGTGTGGTGGCATATGATCATTCAGAGTTAAGTTAAAGCACAAGCTAGTTGATTAGGTTTATGTGTAAATTGTTAGTATTTTGTTATAGTGTTGTGTTAGATAAATGAATATTATTGTTTACTATTAATAAAGAGCAGACTCTCAGTTTCTTTGCTAGATATAAGAGTTAAACACATGTGGCAGGCGCAACATAACTTTACTAATTAGCCAACCATGTGAGACTTAATTTTCCTTGCACAGAACCACGCTGACTAACCCTGATCAATTTTTCCCTCTCTAAACCTTCATAAAACCTATCTTTTATAATCACCTCCAGCAATTTACCCACAACTGAAATTAGAAGTATGGCCAACAGACAAGATGCAGAATGTCTTTTTATAGTAAATCTCTTTTGACAATGCTCAGTCAAAAGATGAGCTGTGTTGGATACTGGGCATAACTCACTTCACAAAGTGAACACAGGCAAGAAGTATGGAATAATACAGGAGATAATTCCAATAAAGTGCCTCTATTTTACGAGGTTTTAAAGGGTGAACATCAGGAGGACATTGGGTAATGAAGAGAATGAGGCTAAGAATGACGCTTTGTTGCCAAAGACCACATTAGCACAAAGATTGCATTAACAGGTAAGAGAAACACATTTTCTCCAATCTACCTTTGCACTGGTCACTCCCTCTACAAGTAAATCCTGAGGGTCGTCAGTCTGTGCTACCTCAGAAACACGGCACACTGAGCTAGTACAGCTGAGTTGGTTTTGAATTTCTGGAGAAGCTGGAGGATGAGGATTCAAATGCTCATCATTATTCTTACTGAAGGATGATGATCTAAAAGGAAAAAAAAAAGATTGATAAACTAAAAGGTTATGAAAAATGATTTCAAAATCAGGAAGAGACCACTTCCCTCAAAATAATACATTTGGGGGTGCAGTTTGTAAAGCCGGTGTGTCTGGAAATTTCCAATGACACAAAAATTGGAGACATTGTAACGACTGTCAGTGACAGTTTAACATCGTACTTATAAGTCAAGAGAATGGACAAAACTGCAGCAAAAATATTTAAGACAACACCAGTCAGGCAACTAATCCTGGTTTAATGAAGACTGCAAGATAGCATGCCAGGGTTAGAATCAGGCAGAAGATGTCAACCTGCGATGACACAAGACCAGTGGCATGACAAGCAACATGTAATACACAGGGCTAAGCAATCCCATAACCAAGGGAACAGATCTAAAATAAGAATAGAAAATGCCAGAGAAACCCAGCAGATCCAAGCTCTGCAGTCCTGCCACATCCAATCATGAACTGTAGTGGAAGATTAAATTACTAACAGCAGGGAGAGATTCCATTTCTTAATAATGGGGAAGCCCACACCATCCGTGCAGAACACACGGCTAGCATTTACAACAATCTGCAGTCACAAGTGCCAACTGGATGATCCATCTCAGCCTCTAGCAGTGGTCCTCAGCACCACAGATGCCAGTCTCCAGATAGTTTGATTTACTCCATGCAATATCAAGAAATGGCTGGAGGCACTGGATAGTGCAAATTCTCTGGGCCTGACAACATTCCAGCAATAGTATAAAAGATTTGTGCTTAAGAAAGTGCTGTGCATCTCAACAAGTTGTTCTAGCCCAGCTACAACTCTATCCAGGTTTGTTCTATACACAAAAAAAGTGGGACAAATCCCTTTTCTCGTAACCTTGCATATTATTTTTAGTAATCACCTAATGCCTCCTGAATGCCTCAACTGAACCACAATTGATGATTTACGTACTGGTTCATGGTACATCTCTATTAGAAGGTACTTCATGTTTAAAGTCAACATGTTTACTATTGTTTCACTTTGATGTCAGTACATGATTAAGACTGAGACAAATCGCTCCATGAGATTTCCAGTGTTGTCTATAGCAGCACTTTATCATACCTGACCCATCAGTGGGACTTAAATCAGCAGCAACATCAGTCTCTAAAAACAGAGACGTGACTATAGTCTTGAGGACAAGTTCCATAAAGCAGCGACCCAAGTCAACTATGGAGGCATCATACAGCAAAAATGTATGCAGCCCAACAGCAAAAAAACCCCACCAGGCAGCAGCTAGGAACAAGTAACAAGTATCCCCACTAAAATCCTTCATTTTGAGGAAAACAAACTTGACTTGAAGTAAGGACACCCTGTATTTCTGCTTTCTAACATTTAGAAATTATTGTGTTCTATCCTTTCTCAGATCCAAAGTGGTGACTTCTCATTTATTGTCCATCCCTAATTGTAGTTATTGTGATGAGCAGCCTTTTTGAATTGCTGCAGTTCTTCGAGTACACCAATGCTGCTAAGGGTGTAGTAGAGGGAATGAGCTGTTCCAGAATTGTTCCAAGTCAGACGGTGAGTGAGTTGGTGGGGAACTCGCATGTGGTGTTCCTATGGATCTGCTGCTTTTTGCTTCTAGATGGGAAAGGTCACATGTTTGAAACATACTGTCCAAAAAGATGAGTTGCAAGATCACTCTATTCCCTAATCTGTAATCTCTAGTCATATGAAACTGTGTGTTAAATCCACAATTGCATGGCTGACTCCCTGTAAATTCTTTAGAGAAGAGGAGATTGAGAGGGAACACGATTTGAGATATAACAAATTATGAGTGGCATAGATAAACATGAAGAAACCTTTTCCCCTGCATGGAAGCAGACCCTTCAGTCCAAGTAGACTCACTTGCATATGTTTGGACCAAATTCCTCCAAAATTTTCCTTTCGCATTTATCCAAATTAAACTCCATCTGCACCTCCTCAGCCCATTGGCCCAATTGATCAAGAGCCCTTCGTAACCTTAGAACACCGTCTTCATTGCCCGCTATATCAATTCTCGTGTCATCTGCAAATTTACTAACAATTCCTCCTAAATTCTCACCCAGCATCGATCTCTGTGGAACACTGCTGTTGTCATCAAGAACTCTTCATATGCAAATAAAGGGTGACTTGGTGATGGGACACTGGCCTCCACAGAACTAATTCAGTAGCAAATAGAAGTAAACCTGTAGTCATCCAAAACTCCACTGCTGTGACTGAACTCATACCAATGACCAGGGGCAGAGATTCAAGGTGAGGGGCAGAAGGTTTAGAAGGAATATGAGAAAAACATTTTCACTCAGAATGGTGGGAAACTGGAACTCACTACCTGTAAGGGTGGGAGAGGCAGAAACACTTATGACATTTAAGAAGTGCATTTATGATGTCAAAGTATATAAAAACTACAGGCCAAGTGCTGGTGAATGAGATTAGGATAGTTGATTGTTTCTGACTAGCATGGACACGATGGGTCGAACGGCCCTTTTCTGCGTTGTAGATTTCTATAACTCCATGGCATTCTTCTGTTTTAACATTGTGTAGAGGTCAGAGATGAAACAGAAACTTCAAGCAATCTTTTTGAAAAAAAGCTTCACTGAACCTTTGTTGGTCTGTGATTCCATAAGCACTGACAAGCCCTTGGTATCTAGTACTCTCCATAAGCACTGACAAGCCTTTGGTATTGAGTACTTTCCATAAGCACTGACTGCTCTTGGTATCTAGTACTCTACAAAGCACTGACAGCCCTTGGGTATCTAGTACTCTTCATAAGCCCTGGCAGCCCTTGGGAGCTAGTATTCTTCATAAACTCTGACAGCCCTTGGGTATCTAGTACTCTTCACAAGCCCTGACAGCTCTTGGGTAGCTAATACTCTTCATAAGAGAGAGAGTGAATTAATGCACTCACATGAGGGGAGGCGAGATGGGTGAGGTATCAAGGTTTGAGCCAAGCAAGGGATTAGCAGTTTTAGGAGATGAAAATCTTGAACAAAATGACCGCTTGCATTACAACTAAGTACGGTACCAGCTTAAAAAGAAATATGTCAAGGACAGATGACAAAAAGAGATCAATAGAGAATAACAACACAGCAAACAATACTGGATCAATACACGTACCTGTTCCCTCTTCGATGACATCGGCTCTGCTCCCACAGAAACCATCTTGCCTGCTCCCATATTTCATGCTTCTTATGCCGTAAAGAAAATGCTTCATCCGAAATATCTTCTAGCTGTGAATAAAGTGGAAGTTAACTAACAGAAATTAGAATCTTGTTTAATTAACATAAACTTGGTTAAAATGTCTGCACAAGAAAAAACACGAGAGTAAAGAAATAGAAAATAAAAGCAGAAGCAGCAATGACAAACAAAGGCAGGGGATGCTGATGTCCTGCCAAAATAAATGCCAAGACATCAGTAGTTCTTGTCTAAGAAGGCAACCCAACTGGACAAGAGTTTCTGCTTCTCTTTAACCACATTAGGGTGGAAGTCTGGTATTGCAAATCTCCTAGCAGGACATCCAAAAGCCACTGCCATGAAAATTACAGCTGAAATCGCTCAGCAGTTAGGGAAAACGTTTTGCATTGAAAAAACAAGAAAAAGCCCACTAGATAGAGGGATGGTGGTTAATACAGAGATGAAAATTTTTGTAAAAGGCTCAGATGGGTGATTAGTATTGATTGTACAGTTCGTAACCTGTTGGCACAATGACAGCAATAACAATGGTATAAAATATCAGGTGGGACCAATGATCTGAAAAGCAACACAAAGGGTAGTACTACAATAATAGGAAATGTAACTGATCTAAATCAGCTTGACAATTGCAGCATCAGCATCACCAGTATGATTGAGGGGTCATTGGTAAAAGTCACTACCAGTTATTGCAACCGTTGCAGTTGACTTCAAACATACCACTTCCCTTTGTGTGAGTCGTTCCTTCGATGGTTTAATGGGCACAATTTGCCAGCTGTTGATAGAAAGGAAAGCAAATTCAGTCAACAGATGCATAAACTGCACAAGACAGAAGTGAGCTATAGAAGGGCTTATGCCCGAAACGTCGATTCTCCTGTTCCCTGGATGCTGCCTGACCTGCTGCGCTGTTCCAGCAACACATTTTCAGAAGTGAGCTATAGGTTTGTTGCTCTTGTGCCAGCTACTTAGTCTGTCTCCTCTGTCCTTTCCACAGCCCTGTGAATTTCTCCCCTCTTCAAATTTGTCTAATTCATTATCAAACATTACTGCTGAATTTGCGTCCAATATCATTTAAATGCAGTGCATTTCTGACTATTCCGACATTTACTGTATAAAACATGTTTCCTCATCTCCTCCTTGGTACTTTTGCTTATTTTAAATTTGTGCTGAGTAATAGAACCAGTCTGACTCAAGATTAGGATACAGACAAACTCTAACCTCACACCTTTAAGGCATTGTCTGAACTGTGATGTCATCTTTTTTTTAAAATAAAGCCTTAAGTTATCATGAGAATGCGACTTAAAAGTAGTTCTGGGATTTACATATTAATGAACCAAAACCTGCAACCTATTCTAAAAGACGAACGACTTAACAACAATCTAGATTTGTTCAATATATCATTTCAATGGCATGACACTAATCTTTTGCTATAAATTCTGTATCTTATGATCCTGCTTCACAACCACCTTATGAAGGAGCAGTACTCCGAAAGTTAGTGCTTCCAAATAAACCTGGTGGACTATAACCTGGTGTTGTGTGATTTTTAACTTTTTGTAGTTTTACTAACACTTTTAAAACTGACATATCCTGAAATATATTGCTCCAAATCTAGGTCACTTTGTAACTATATCTCTATAACAACCATTAGGTCAAACATATTAATTTCCATCTGTGCTATTGTAATGTCTGATTTGTTGAAAATGCTTGATGTTCCAAAATCATGCTATTAGCATTGAGATTATTCTAGCTTCATTTTATCTGCCTTTAGTCAGAAATGCCCATTACCTTTTGTTAATTTCGCGATCCATTCACTTTTTTTTTAGAAATGGTGCACAGTCTGGGCTTCAAGTTTTCAACTTTAAAGCCTTTGAGAATATGCAAGGATGGAACAGAATGATACCAACCAGATGAGTTATGTACAGAGATTAAGGAACTGACATCTGTCTCCTTAGAGAAATTAAGATTTAGGGAGTATTTACTAGCGGTAATCAAAATGTAGTGAGGGCTCTCAGATACAGAGGGAGAAACTGTTTCCACTGCCGTGTGGGTATTAGCCAGAGGACACAGACTGAAGATGATTGAAAAGCAACCAGAGAGACATGAGAAAAGCTTTTAAATGCAGTGAGCTGCATTTAAGATGAAAACGCAATGCCTGGAAGCAGATTTATTAGTAACATGGAAGAAGTGAATTAGAAAGAAACAAAATAAAATTGCAGGCTGTTGAAGAAGATGGGAATACCGAATTGGACTGTTCTTTCAAAGAGGGAGCACGTGCATTGTATACTTCCCAGAATACATGATCTGATCAACATTCTAGTAACTCAGTCAGTGCTGAACATTATCCAACGACTGACATGAGAGAAAGCGATGTTCACATTATGAAATAGCCTGTCATCACTCAGTAAAGGATGACAAGTTAGCAAAAGTGACTGCTGTCTAGAGATGGTGGGTGTATGTATACTTTACAATGAAAGAAAAATGTACTTAAGTTTCATGACCAATGTGACTCAAAATAATCTGCTATAATGTACTGTTTTATATTTACTCATGTTGTTCTCAAAGATTTGGACTGGTTTAGGGTCAATGGTAATGTGAGGTTAAAGTTACAGCTTGAAACAATACTTGGAGAACTCTTGTGGTCCCTCAGTGCTAGCCTTCTGCTAGATACAACAATAAAATTGTTAATGAAATCTACCTTGGTGTAATTATTTCCTTATACTGTAGCTTCTCGATCTTGGAGCTGGCAACCAATGACATCGGTATGACAATGTTATCAATATCGTAACAACATTCACTCTGCTGTTTTTGCCGTGAAGGAATCTAGAATGGCACAATATAAAGAGCTTTTCATAATATATACAAGAACTTGCTTTACTACTTTCCTGAAAACAAAATTTGAGACTAAAATAATGATGATGATGACATAGCAAGAGTATAATCCTGTTAATTTTCTGCTGCACTTCTCTCCCTCACTAGGCTCAAGTTTTTTGCTACATTGCAATTCAATGAACACGAAACAATCATTTCATAATATACACTTCAATACTGTTGAAAAAGATATTCAATCAAAGCTTTTTTAAAGCAAAAAAAAAACTCTTCTCATGTTGTTCTCCCTTTATACTGATGTTTCTTGTGAATTGTTCTGATACATGTTTTGAGAAAATGCTACTTTTCTTTTAAGCAATATTTAAACAACAGTGTTCAATACTTCAGCAAATAACTGATCACCATTGTGTGAAGACAGAAAATAAATACCAACAGACTATTTGGCTAAATATGGTGGCGAAGAAAATCCCATCCCCACTTGATGAAATCCAAGGAAAGTCACTATACAGACTAGAAATTCTCAGTCTATTTCCCCTTCCCTAGTGTGGAAATAACTAAAGGTCATCTCTGACGATCTTTCTCATTACAATTAAGTTGCATGCAGATCAGCAATGAAATCTGGAAGCAAATGATCCGTGTGACTCACCTAATTACAAAAAGTCTTAATCAATTAGGTTGCAAGAAATAAAAGTCTATCACTCAGAATCAAATTAACATATAAAGTGATCACATTTCATTTCTTTTCTTTAAAAGGGTATTTCTTTGCAAACCCAATCAATTCTTGTGGCCGCAGATGTGGTGATCCTTTGTATGGTCAATTCACAAGGACAATAACAATTCGAAGCTCTTAATTAATCCTGGCTAAGTTTATCCTTGTTGTTTACCCTCAAATTCATCCTGACAAATAGTACATACAAAAAGCTACTTTTCCCCCTGGCTTGGATGAATTCATCTTTATACCAATCCCATCTAAAAATCAATCATAGAGTCATAGAGATTACAGCATGGAAACAGACCCTTCGGTCCAACCCGTCCATGCCGACCAGATATCCCAACCCAATCTAGTCCCATCTGCCAGCATACAGCCCATATCCCTCCAAACCCTTCCTATTCATATACCCACCCAAATGCCTCTTAAATGTTGCAATTATACCAGCCTCCACCACTTCCTCTGGCAGCTCATTACGTACACGTACCACTCTCTATGTGAAAAAATTGTCCCCTAGGTCTCTTTTATATCTTTCCCCTCTCACCCTAAACCTATGCCCTCTAGTTCTGGACTCCCCGATCCCAGAGAAAATACTTTGCCTATTTACCCTATCCATGCCCCTCATAATTTTGTAAACCTCTATAAGGTCACCCCTCAGCCTCCGACGCTCCAGGGAAAACAACCCTAGCCCTATAGCTCAAATCCTCCAACCCTGGCAACATCCTAGTAAATCTTTTCTGCACCCTTTCAAGTTTCACAGCATCTTTCCAATAGGAAGGAGACCAGAATTGCACACAATATTCCAACAGCGGCCTAACCAATGTCCTGTACAGCTGCAACATGACCACCCAACTCCTGTACTCAATACTCTGACCAATAAAGGAAAGCACACCAAACGCCTTCTTCACTATCCTATCTACCTGCGACTCCACTTTCAAGGAACTATGAACCTGCACTCCGAGGTCTCTTTGTTCAGCAACACTCCCTAGGACCTTACCATTAAGTATATAAGGTCTGCTAAGATTTGCTTTCCCAAAATGCAGCACCTCGCATTTATCTGAATTAAACTCCATCTGCCACTTCTCAGCCCATTGGCCCATCTGGTCAAGATCCTGTTGTAATCTGAGGTAACCCTCTTCGCTGTCCACTACACCTCCAATTTTGGTGTCATCTGCAAACTTACTAACTGTACCTCTTATGCTCACATCCAAATCATTTATGTAAATGACAAAAAGTAGAGGAACCAGCACTGATCCTTGTGGCACTCCACTGGTCACAGGCCTCCAGTCTGA
>NC_057716.1:34941609-34985130 GCF_004010195.1 Chiloscyllium plagiosum | reverse complement strand
GAGGTCAGGCTCACTGGTCTATAGTTCTCTGGCTTGTCCTTACCACCCTTCTTAAACAGTGGCACCACGTTAGCCAACCTCCAGTCTTCCGGCACCTCACCTGTGACTATCAATGATACAAATATCTCAGCAGGAGGCCCAGCAATCACTTCTCTAGTTTCCCACAGAGTTCTAGGGTACACCTGATCAGGTCCTGGGGATTTATCCACCTTTACCCGTTTCAAGACATCTCGCACTTCCTCCTCTGTAACATGGACATTTTGCAAGATGTCACCATCTATTTCCCTATAGTCTGTATCTTCCATATCCTTTTCCACAGTAAATACTGATGCAAAATACTCATTAAGTATCTCCCCCATTTTCTGCGGCTCCACACATAGGTTGCCTTGCTGATCTTTGAGGGGCCCTATTCTCTCCCTCGTTACCCTTTTGTCCTTAATGTATTTGTAAAAACTCTTTGGATTCTCCTTAATTCTATTAGCCAAAGCTATCTCATGTCCCCGTTTTGCCCTCCTCATTTCCCTCAAGTATACTCCTACTTCCTTTATATTCTTCTAAGGATTCACTCGATCTATCCTGTCTATACCTTACATATGCTTGCTTCTTTTTCTTAACCAAACCTTCAATTTCTTTAGTCATCCCGCATTCCCTATACCTACCGGCCTTTCCTTTCACCCTGACAGGAATATACTTTCTCTGGATTCTTGTTATCTCATTTCTGAAGGCTTCTCACTTTCAAAAGCTGATTGGAGGCAGATGTTCGCAGGTAAAGGGACGGCTAGGAAGTTCTTGCCTAATACCGTCAAAATTGGCCTTTCTCCAATTTAGAACTTCAACTTTTAGATCTGGTCTATCCTTTTCCATCCTTATTTTAAATCTTATAGAATTATGGTCGCTAGCCCCAAAGTGCTCCCCCACTGACACCTCAGTCACCTGCCCTGCCTTATTTCCCATGATACCTCAGCAACGCTTTAGCATCTTAAACAAACAAGACTGGCACAGATATTTATAGGTCAAATAGGATTAATCAGAACCTTGCGAATTAATCAGAATCATGGCCCTGTCAGACAAAGAACAAATCAGTATTAGTGCCAAAATCTGTTGGAAAAATCGCTGCTTCATCCTTGAGGAAACCTTCATACATTATGGCTATATTGAAAATAAAGTTTAATTAATATATAGAACTGTACAGCACAGGAACAGGCCCTACAGTCCACAATGTTGTGCTGAACATGATGCCAAATTAAACTAATCCCTTCTGCCTGCCTTTGGCCCATATCCCTCCATTCCTTGTATATTCATTTGCTTATCTAAAAATACCTTAAATGTTCCAATCATATCTGCCTCCACCACCACCCTTGGCAGTGTACTCCAGACCAGGCAGCATCCAAGGAGTGGGAGAATCGACGTTTCGGACATGAGCCCTTCTTCTCCTGCTCCTTGGATGCTGCTGACCTGCTGCGCTTTTCCAGCAACACATTTTCAGCTCTGATCTCCAGCATCTGCAGTCCTCACTTTCTCCAAGTGTACTCCAGACCCCTATCATTCTCTGTGTAAAAAGACTGCCCCTCACATTTCCTTTGAATCTTCCCCCTCTCACCTTAAATGCATGCCCCCTAGTATTAGACATTTCAACTATGTGGGAGGAAAAAGATCCTGACCATCAACCTATCTATGCATCTCATAATCTTATGGACTTCTATCAAGTCTCCTTTCAGCCTTCACTGCTCCAGAGAAAACAACACGAGTTTTTTAGCCTCTCCTTACACTCATTCCCTCTCATCCAGCAGCACACTGGTAAACCTCTTCTGACCCTATCCAAAGCCTCCACATCCTTCCTAATGTGGCAACTAGAACTGAAAGCAGTATTCTAAGTGTGCCCTGACTAAAGTCTTATAAAACTACAACATGACATCCTGACTCTTGTACTCAATTGCACAACCATTAAGGCCATACATACGCCTTCTTTACTACCCTATCTACTTATGTGACCACTTTCAGGGAGCTATGGGCTTGAACCCCAAGATCCCTCTTTACATCAATGCTGTTCAGGGTCCTGCCATTAACTCGATACTCTTCCTTAACATTTCATCTCCCAAAGTGCAGCACCTCACACTTACCCGGATTAAACTCCATCTGCCATTTCTCCAACCATATGCAACTGACCTATATCCCACTGTATCCTTTGACAACCTTCTACACTATCCACAACTGCACTGATCTTTGTATTGTCTGCAAACTTACTAACCCACCCATCTACATTTTCATCCAAACCATCGACATATGTCACCAACAGCAGAGGTCCCAGTACAGATCGCGAGTCGTGGACCTCCAGCCCGAAAACACCCTTGCACCACTACCCTCTGCTTTCTACGGGCAAGCCAATTTTGAATCCATGTGGCCAAGTCACCATGAATCCCATGCATCCTAATCTTTTGGCTGAGCATACCATGAGGGTTCTTTCTTGAAAGTGTGACTAAAATCCACGTAAAGACCACCTACTGCTCTACCCTCATCGATCACCTTTGTCACTTCCTTGAAAAATGCAATCAAGTTAGTAAGATAACGAACTGCCTTGCACAAAGCCATGCTGACTGTCCCTAAGTAGAATTCTCTCCAATATCTTCCCAACCACCAATGAGACACTCACCGATCTAGTTTCCTGGATTATCCCTTCTATTTCCCTTCTTGAACAGGGAAACATTACCTCCTTGCCGGTTCCCTGTGACCTCTCCAGCGGCTAGCGAGGATGCAAAGATCTTGGTCAAGGCCCCAACAATTTCCTTTCTTGCCTCTCTCAATAACCTGAGGTAGGTCCCATTGGACCCTGGGGACTTCTCTACCTTAACATCCTTTAAAAAACCCAACACAACTTATTTTTTGATCTTAAAATGCCCTAGCATATTAGTATGCTCCACACAAATCTCACTATCCTCCATAAAAGCAAATTACTGCGGATGCTGGAATCTGAAACCAAAAGAGAAAATGCTGGAAAATCTCAGCAGGTCTGGCAGCATCTGTAAGGAGAGAAGAGAGCTGACGTTTCGAGTCTAACTGACCCTTTGTCAAAGCTTGACAGAGCTTTGACAAAGGGTCAGTTAGACTCGAAACGTCAGCTCTCTTCTCTCCTTACAGATGCTGCCAGACCTGCTGAGATTTTCCAGCATTTTCTCTTTTGGTTTCACTATCCTCCATATCTTTCTCCTGGGTGAATACCAATGCAAAGTACTCATTTCGAATCTTACCCACATCCTCTACTGCCAAGCACAAGTTCCCTCATTTATCCTTGAGTGGTCCTAACATCTCCCTAGCTATCCTCTTGTTTTAATGCATGTATAGAATGCTTTGGGATTTTTTTTAACCCGAGATGCCGAGATTATTTCATGGCCCCTTACTGCTCTCCTAATTCCGGTGCTTGAGTATATGATTCCCTGCGATATTCAGGAGAAATTGTTTCATTTACGCTACCTTCTTCCTTCCAGCATTGCAGTGGGAGGGATAAATTCAACAAAGAAACATACAAGGACTGAACAGCAGCAGCAAGTTTAGGCAATTTTAATAAATTACAGACATGAAATCTTACGTCTTTTGTCTGCAAAAGTGGTCTTTGGCACAGTGTTGCCCTGGATGCCCGGGTATCTGTTGGGCTGGAACATGGAGTTTGTTGAATAGGAAAAGACACTGATATCTGTGCTGTTTTCACTAAAGTACCAGGAGTTTCTCTGGGATTTATCAGAGAACAGTGCCGTTTACTTAGAGCTGAAAGACAAAACGATGCGCAGAAAATAGGAGAGATTATGTCATTATGACAGCAAGATTCTACAAAGCTATTTAACTCATCTGATGTTAGAAACTAGTGTCAGTACTCTTAAAACACCTATTCAGTAATTCTTAGTTGTGATTTATGAAGTTTACTTCATTTTAAATCTAAAACAATATAAGTTTTATGAAAACTTTTATGAAAAAATAAAAGTAAATGATTTTCAAATAAACCTTTCAACAGAAAATTAAATGGGCATTAAATATCATAAAGCAGATCAACTAGAAAGGGCCCAGGCAAATTGGGAGACATTGTTTAATGTAGCAAAATGCAATACAGTCAAACTGGGGAGGGGAATTACAAAATAAGAATTGTGAGTGTCTGTTCAGTGGAATTGAAAGGAGGATCTGGAGGAGTCATGGACAGGGAGGAAATAAAAGGCAGAAAGTATAGCTTCAGAAATAGAGGCAAGAACAATCAAAAAACAAATGTGCATTTTATATAGCCCCTTTCACAGATTCAGCGTGTGACAAAGCACTTCATAGCCAATTCATGACTCTGAAGTTATCATTTATATTGGCAAACAGGACAGCCAAATTGCACACAGCAAAGTTCCAAAAACAGAGACATGTGATGCTCAGGAAACTGAACAAACTCACGACCTCCTCTTTGATAAAACATTTCATCTAACAGACAACATTTCCAACAATACAAGATTCACTCAGTAATGCAGTGGAGTATCAGCGTGGGTTATATGATCGAGTCCTATAGTGAGATCTTCTGACTCCAAGAAAATGTAAACACCAGTGTCTTTTCATTTTTGTGCTTTTTAAAACATTGGTCTGAAATGAAAAAAAAATAGCTTTAAAACCGAGGATTAGAAGGATGGCTGTATGCGTTTAAAGTAAGAAACTTGATACCTAATGAGAACAGGAGCTCAGGGGTCATTTACACGTGAGGCTGATTGGCTTGTGGACTAGAGATCAATTATCAATGACAGTAGTCTTGAATGAACTTCCTGAGGAAGTGCTGGATGTAGGTACAATTACAACGTTTAAAAGACATTTGTATAAGTACATGAATGGGAAAGGTCTGGAGAGATGTGAGGCAAAGAGCAGGCAAGTGGAACTAAATAGTTTGGGATTATGGTCAGCTTGGACTGGTTGGACCAAAGGGTCTGTTTTCATGCTGAATGGCTCTATGTGACTGTCAGATAGCTGAACATCTTCAGCTGTGAATAACAAAGATGTTAGTCAGACCTGGAAAGAAACCAGGTCTAGGGTGTAGGTTTGCTCGCTGAGCTGTAGGTTTGATATCCAGACATTTCATCACCTGGCTAGGTAACATCATCAGTGACGACCTCCAAGTGAAGCAAAGCTGTTGTCTCCTGCTTTCTATTTATATCTTTCTCCTGGCTGGGATTCCTGGGGTTTGTGGTGATGTCATTTCCTGTTTGTTTTCCGAGGGGTTGATAGATGGCATCTAGATCTGTGTGTTTGTTTATGGCGTTGTGGTTGGAGTGCCAGGCTTCTAGGAATTCTCTGGCATGTCTTTGCTTAGCCTGTCCCAGGATAGATGTGTTGTCCCAGTCGAAATGGTGGTTTTTTTTCATCCGTATGTAGGGCTATGAGGGAGAGAGGGTCATGTCTTTTTGTGGCTAGCTGGTGTTTGTGTATCCTAGTGGCTAACTTTCTTCCTGTTTGTCCTACGTAGTGTTTGTGGCAGTCCTTGCATGGAATTTTGTAGGTGACGTTGGTTTTGTCCATGGGTTGTGCTGGGTCTTTTAAACCAGGTCTGCAGCAGCCAAGAACTCATACCCTCTCTGTTCTTGACAGTAAGCACTTTAATCCTGATTAAGTAGACTTATCTTTTCTTCAGATGCTGAAATTTGTGACTTTGAATTGGACTAAGACAGACTTTTCATAAACGAACCAGCCATCCTGTGCCTTCTGCAAACCAGGGAAGCATTTCGAAAAAGAGAAGTCAATCAGCAAGAACCCCAGCCCTTGAAATATTGTTATAAAAATCACCTTTATTCAAAAGTTTTCCCACTGCTCATGGTTTTCTCCCTCTATTCATTTTTATCTGTTGTGTGCAAGGGGAGTTCATAAGGGACTTTGAATTTAAATTTGTAGACTTTACTCAGTGTAATTGGCTTACCTCTAGTGAGAATTTAACGATATGTAATAAATAATAATTCTAGTTAAGTACAGAAACCCGGCCTGTGTCTTTGATCAACGTGGAAGTGAAAACCAGGCAGTTTGGTAATTTTGTGTAGTTCTTTTTGTAAGAACTCTGTAATGCGCTATCTGGCAAATGAGTGAGTGACAAGATAGACAACAGGTCACAAGTGTTGGCAAGTGTGAGAGTTCATAGAGTCATAGAGATGTACACCATGGAAACAGACCCTTCGGTCCAACTTGTCCATGCTGACCAGATACCCCAACCCAATCTAGTCTCACCTACCAGACACGGCCTATATCCCTCCAAACCTTTCCTATTCATATACCCTTCCAGGTGCCTTTTAAATGTTGCAATTGTACCAGCCTCCACCATATCCTCTGGCAGCTCATTCCATACACATACCACCCTCTGCATGAAAAGTTGCCCCTTAGGTCTCTCTTATGTCTTTCCCCTTTCACCCTAAACTTATGCCCTCTAGTTCTGGACTCCCCCACCCCAGGGAAGAAACTTTGTCTATTTACCCTATCCATGCCTCTCATGATTTTATAAACCTCTACAAGGTAACCCCTCAGTTTCCGATGCTCCAGGGAAAACAGTCCCAGCCTATTCAACCTCTCCCTATAGCTCAAATCCTCCAACCCTGGCAACATCCTTGTAAATCTTTTCTGAACCCTTTCAAGTTTCACAACATCTTTCCAGTCAAGTGGAAGAGAAATATTAGCTTAGACAGAGAGTGAAAAAGAGAAAGAAAACTATTGCAGAGACACAAAAAGTTCAGAGGGAGCCAGACTCTATGGATACAAGAAATAGATTATTTATTGCACTTTTCCCTCAACAGGGCATCTGCATCAGTGTTAGCTGTGTACCGGCAAGGTTGGGTTGGAGTCAGTGTACAAGCTTCATGTGAATCTGATTTTTTTTCAAAAACATCATTCATGGAATGCAACAACCACTGGCTGGACCAACATTTATTGCACATTCCTAATTGCCGTGAGAAAGTGGTGGTGAGCTGACTTCTTAAACCACTGCAGTACATTTGGTGTAGGTACACCCACATTACTGTTAGGGAGGGAGGATTTTGACATAGCACTCAGGATTACCCCGTTGTCCAATTGCAGAATCTAATGTTAAACACTGTTGCAAGATTTACAAGAATGAGATGTTTGAGTATGGTCAGTGTGTTGTTGAGAAGACTTTAAGGGAAATGGTGTTGGATTTGATCTATCAGACTTTGGTATAGATGGCCTACCTAGCTGGAATCACACCAACATTGTAATTCATACATCACCTTGTGTAGGACAGGCAGAACATCTTTATAGTTTGATAGCAATATCCTGTTAGAGGCAAATACCATTCATTTTGTTACTGGATACCTCATCTTCACCTGTTGCTCAAATCTTTCAAATACTTTGCCTTTCTGAGATAGAATAAGCACTTTTCAGGACTAACAGACCCCACCTGAGAGCCTTTAAGGACTTTGAGAGATACGTGGAGAGAAATCATCTGATAAGGGTGCTATTATCATGCAAGATGGCTTTTAATGTGCACAGGAGTTTCATGTTTGCAGGGTAAAAATGTGACTGTGGCTTTATTTATAAGGTTGCTGATTAGGCCAATCCTACAGCACATGAAACTGTAGGAATCTCACCATGAAGATAGGTTTGTGGTAAGGCACATCATTTGACTGTTCCACTTCAAATGTGAATTTAAACACAGAATAGAACTCACTAAGATGTGCAAGGATTCAAATACAGTAAATCTATAATCTACATATCAAAATATGCAAGAGATAGGTGTCATTCCAATGAAAGGATTTTTCATGGAAATTAAAGATGCTTGCAAAACTGGGCCTAGCAGGAATCCTATGGCAACATCATCAATGTGGATTTGCATGGTGTTGTTACTAAACTTAACTGCATGAGTTGCTGAGTTTGCAAGTTCAATAATTCATACGATGGACGCAGGTCTAGATTGCCATGACATAATCCTGCAGTACAAATGTCTACAGCTTCCACGAATGATATATTAGTGAATAGGTCAGCAATATCAAAAGAGCACATATTCCATTTCTAGCAATATTCAAGTCCTATGTGGTCCTCATAAATGTGAAGGAACTCTTCATTTCGTCAGCAGAAAACTCGATTAAGGCTGTTCTACTCGGACAGTATGTGCTTGAGGAGGGAATTTCATGAACTTTGTCAGCAAATTTGCTTCAACACATCATATGGAAGAATGATTTAGGATTCCTTAGTTGAGAGGAATGCATTATTTTACCCTATATTCTCAAAAATGCTGTTATATGAGCACAAAGTTAATTGACAATTTATGTCATTTGAAAGATAAGCATGAATTCAAATTGAACACAATACTAGTGAAAAAAGTTGCTTCAAGTAAGGAGGATGTTATAAATGCAGCACAAATATGGCAACTAGAAATTTCAATGAGATCACCAATATAGGGATATTTATTTTATTTGTCTCATTGTATTTCAGTGCTTTAACTAAGAAAGTTTTTCAAAACATTTCCAGCTTATTACTATTATCAAGTTCAATTGCATCTTCATGATCAAATATAGGCTTTTCCATGTGCACTTCTCCTGTATCCTCAACAGAAGCCAAGGCACGATTTGGATCATTAGCAAAAGTCTCTCAGGAAGCATGATCATCATCTACTTGCAGGTTCGGTTCCTTAATAACTTGCTTCACCTTTTTCCCAATGATGTGTTACCTTTTTTGGCTGCTTTTTTGCCTTTATATTCTCTCTGATTTTTGTCATAAAACATGTCCTTAAGTTGGTCTTGAGTGATGGTTGGTGTATTTTTCAACAATTGCAAGTTAGCTCCACCAGGTGTTCTTCTGCAGCTGCCATCAACAATCATGAGTCCACAATTCTGTTTGACCTCGCTGTTTGAATCAGGCATTCTATTGATTTCTTCCTCCCAAAAATTTTAAATAACCATTTGAATCAGATCAGTTTTTGATTACTGGAGCCTGTAAGCTATTTCAACTGAGATCTTTTGTGAACTATCACCTTCTTTAATATCATAGGTTTCTTTATAGTTCATTTCAAGCCTTTCCCTTAGCCTCTCCTTCACTGGCCTTTTTTGCTTGAAATTGCTTTGATTACACTCTTCCTGGTCTTTGATTTTCCTTCCGTCCTGTACAGAGAGTCAGAGTCATAGAGATGTACAGCATGCAAACGGACCCTTTGGTCCAACTTGTCCATGTTGACCAGATATCCCAACCCAATCTACTCCCACCTGCCAGTACCCAGCCCATATCCCTCCAAACCCTTCCTATTCATATACCCATCCAAATACCTTTTAAATGTTGCAATTGTACCAGCCTCCACCACTTCCTCTGCCAGCTCATTCCGTACACGTACCACCTTCTGTATGAAAAAGTTGCCCCTTAGGTCTCTTTTATAATTTTTCCCCTCTCACCCTAAACCTATGCCCTCTAGTTCTGGACTCCCTGACCCCAGGGAAAAGACTTTGCCTATTTATCCTATCCATGCCCCTCATAATTTTGTAAACCCCTATAAGGTCACCCCTCAACCTCCGACGCTCCAGGGAAAACAGCCTCAGCCTGTTCAGCCGCTCCTTATAGCTCTAATCCTGCAACCCTGGCAGCATCCTTGTAAATCTTTTCTGAAGCCTTTCAAGTTTCACAACATCTTTCCGATAGGAAAGAGACCAGATTCTGCTTCTTGCTTGCTCATTTCCTCCTCCTCTCACTGACGCTGCTTTGCTGTCACCTTTTTTGTCGGTGCATAATGAGTAGTCACAAGTTCACATCAAAGCTTCCCTTCATTCCCAAAATTCCCAGCTCTTTCCACAATGTCTTGCTTTTGCTCATGTAACACAGAACTCCAAATATTATTTTTGCCACCGCCTACTTTTGCAGGATTTCCTGGCCCCGTAAAACCATCACCAACTGGACTAGAAGGCATGACCAAAAGGTAGGCTTTAAAGGTAGAATGTTTTCACTATTTAAATACTTCTGACATTTCCTTCACCACAAGAGTCTCTCCTCATCACTGGAATCAAGATCACTCTCTTCACTTGAATTGTCAGATGTTGTGGTCCGGTAGCAATTGCTCAAATCAAATGAAGATGGATAAGCTGGCATTTCATTGTGTGCTTTAAAGGATGTAGTTGGACTGGGACCACTCCTGTTTGTGATATTATATAAATCATTTGGATGAAAATGTAGATGGGTGGGGTTAGCATAATTGCAGACGATATAAAGGTTGGTGGAATTGTGAATAGTGTAGAAGGTTGTCAAAAGATACAACAGAATATAGATCAGTTACAGAAGGTGGCGTGCTTGCCTTTATTGGATGGGGAACTAAGTACAAGAGTTAGGATGTCATATTGCAACTTTGTAAGACTTTGGTTAGGCCACACTTAGAGTATTGTGTCCAATTCTGCTCGCCACACTACAGGAAGGATGTGGGGCTGTGGATAGGGTGCAGAAGAGGTTTACCAGGATGCTGCCTGGATTACAGGGTATGAGCTGTAAGGTGGCTAGAAAAACTTGGGTTGTTTTCTCTGAAGCAACAGAGACTGATAGAACTCTTTAAACTTATAAGATGCATTGATAAGATTGACGGTCAGAATCTTTTTTCAGAGTTGAAATGTCTAATTGTAGGGGGCATGCATTTAAGGCGGTGGGGGAGTTTAAAGCAGATGTGAGGGGCAAGAGTTTTTTTTTAAAACGCAGAGTGTTAAGAGTCTGGAATGGTCTGTCATGGGTTGCTAGTGGAGGCAGATACAATAATGGCATTTAAGGGACTTTTAGATAAGCACAGGAATATGCAAGGAATGGAGGGATATGGACCAAAGGCAGGCAGATGGGATTAGTTTAATTTGTGTCATGTTCAGCACAGCATGATGACCCAAAGGTCTCGTTCCTGCGCCGTACACTTCTATGTTCGACAAATTTTGAAAAAAGCTGCACTTTCAATAGCAAATTCAACAATGGCGTATTACACACCTGACAGCAGCTTTCCCAAAACTACCATTATGACCTTACCAGCTACTTTCTCATTTGAATGTCTCCTCTTTCTTAATTCTTTAAGGGGCTTCCTCAACTCTGGAGTCTGCAACCTTAAGTCAGAAGCTGACTGGTCCCAGTGCTGTGTGAGCATCTTTGTATAATGGTTTTTCTTCACGTTAGACCCTGGAAATCAATTGGACAATATCAATAAAAAAAATCTGGGTCATATGCACTAAGATACAAATATGATTTTAGAAATTCTACACAACCTAACCTAGAAAATTCTACACAACCTAATTTAATTACCATTACTTTTTACATCTGTCAATATTGAAAAGCTCTTCAGGGACTTTTACATTATAACTAAATTACAACAACCTTATGTACGCTGCCTCTTCCCCCCTCCAGAGGGGCAGAACTTTACCCTAGCAAGGATCTGACACCATTAAAAACAGGGAAGTGCAGAGACACACTGTGCAGACCAGTAAACTTCAGAGTAGACAATAAGTTCCTATTGTAATATCTTACAAATCTGGCTACAAGAACATTACCAAACCAGCACCACACAGTTAGCTATTTCAATAACAGGGCATTGTGCACATAAAGTGAAAATTATAATCTATAAAACAATTCAAAGAAGGTCTGCACAAATGACAGCAAACTATACACATTGCTCTCACCACCAGAATTAGTCTCAAAGATGACGTCTGGTGCACACTAACCTGCAGAAACCTTTACAGGAATTGCAATTTAAAAATTATGAGAACCTGACAAATTTAATTTTCGTTATGACAATAACATTCAAAACAGATCAGTGATCCAAAATGTTAACCCAAATTGCCTCTCTAAAAGTGCTGCCACACCTGCTGTGCATTTCTAGTGTTTTTTTATTTGTATTTCAAACTCTGAGCGTCTAAATTATTTTGTTCTGGGATTCCAGTTAAGTATTTGTGCCTTTACCTATAAAATTGCTTTTAAGAAAATGAATACATCAAAATGAAAAACTAAAACAGGCAAGTTCCCACTTACTGATTGAATCCAAGGTATTCTCACATGGGTGACTTTTACAGGGTGTACTGTTTGATAAGGAAGCCTTTAATTCATTCATTGATGGAAAAGGCTGCTTGTTCCAGTCTTCATTATGTAACAAAGTTTGAACGTGTACACTAACAGGCATATCTACAAAATGTTAAAAATAAGATCATTTCCTCAGTATATGATTTTATTTACAAGCTGTAAAAAATGTAAATGCATTTTGTACACAATATCACATTACAACTGTGAATTCATTCTTTGGTTCTAGATGAAGTTAAAATACTGCTAAACAAAGAAATATACAATAAAAACAATTAAACGGCAGCTGATTTACACTTTCAGAAGGGAGCATGGTTACTGGATTCTAAATCAATCACTTTGCTGTAAAATGTAGGGCAGGTATCCCACTGCACTGCAATCTTTTCAATTTATTCTATCCTCCTTAGAGACAGTGCCTCAACTTACTCTATTTCCCCCTTAGACACCAAAGGGTTGGTAAACTTTGGCCTGTGGATATTCTTAAACGTAAAAAATGGAATGTGCTAGAATTCCTTTGATTGCATCTCAGAAGATATGCTTGGAATTACATAGAACCTTTTATTATCTTCCAGTATGTTGCAGCCAGTGAAGTATTTCTGAAATGTGGTATGTTGAAATGCAGGAAATAGCAGCCAATATGTACACATCAAGCTCCCACATAGAGTAATATGATAATAACTAGGCAAATGCCTTGCAATGTTGATTGAAGGAAAACATTGGACCGAAGGGCCTATTTCCACACTGTAGGGAATCTAATCTAATCTAATACTCGGAATAACTCTGCTTTCACTTGAGGTTGTAGGTGGCCTTATCGGAATGGAAAATGGAAAATAAATCAATAGCAATGGAGCCAGTGGTCTTCTATATACAAACTGCACCCAAATAGAATACAAATATTCAACAAAACTGTCCTAGTGAGATAGAATCATAAACATCCCTAGTCATTCTAGTTTTAGGTTAAGAATCCTCCACTTTGTAAGGACAGCTTACAGATAAAGTAACACTTTCATACAGAATGGTTAAGAGTCATCAGACTTAAAACATTAACTCTGCTCTTTCCCCGCTGAGGGGAAAGTGAGGACTGCAGATGCTGGAGATCAGAGTTGACAGTGTAGTGCTGGAAAAAGGCTCTTGCCCAAAACGTTGACTCTCCTGCTCCTTGGATGCTGCCTGACCGGTGGTGCTTTTCCAGCACTACACTCTCAACTCTCTCTCCACTAATGATGCCAGACATGAAGAGTTTCTCCAGCAATATTTGCATTTTCTTCAGATCTTCAACAAGTGCAGTTCTTTGTTTTATTAAAAACAAAAAAAAATTGTGGTTCATTGATGATTACTCCTTGGGAAACAACAAGTTAGCAAAGTTAGCACTATGGGACTGAAAGCCAAACGCAAAATGAATCTATCATGGAGTTCAAATCAAGTGCCAGCATTAAATACAAAGGAGGTTATTATTATTTCTACAATCAAATGACATCCATAATCCAGCCATAGCTAGGAAATGCTTGATAAAGAAAAATGGCTGAAATGTATGACGCTAGTGCATCATTTATCATTGATGTTTTGCGAGCAATTAACAGGGTTCATTTATCACAGGAGGTGTTGAAAGCAGAATCATTGCCAATTGTTTACGGCACTAAATCTGTCTTATTGCAAGCATCAAAGAAATAACTGTATTTGAATATCCCAAACTAATGGACAATCCTTGAATGATTTTGATAATGGTCAAGCTCTCTCAACAGTTTTCAACAGGGAAAAAAACCCAGAAAAGTTCAGAGTGCAGGAAGACTGTTGCACTGGAATTTCCAAGGCATAAGACCATAAGAATTAAGAACAGGTATAGGCTGCTTGGTTTCTCAAGCCTGGTTGCCATTCAATAGGTTGATCACACATCCCTCATGTCCACTTTCCTGCCCTTTGCCCATAATCCATGATCCTCCTATTGATTAAGAATCTGTCTCAGTCATAAGTACACACAAGGTATCCTGCTGCTGCAAGGCAGCAGTGCTTAGCACTAAGCCACTGTGCTCCATCTTAATCTCAGTCTTAAAAGTTGTGACTCTTAATTTTACGAATAAATCCTCCAATTCTACACTCTCCCAGGAGGTTAAAAACATACTTTCAGCATTTACCCTGTCGAGGCCTTTAAGAATTCAAAATGTTTCAATGACATCACCTCTCATTCTTCTAAAATTCAATGAGTAGAGTCCCAACCTGTTTAGCATCAGTCCATAAGACAATCCATCCACACCAGGGATCATGCTAGTGAATATTCTCTGAACGGTCTTCAATGAAACAATATTTTTAGACCATATGGTATGGGAGCAAATTAGATCATTCAGCCCATCAAGTCATTCAATCATGGCTGATAGGTTTCTCAACCTCATTCTCCTGCCTTCTCCCTGGAATCCTTGATCCCCGGTTAGGCCACTGTTGGAATATTGCGTGCAATTCTGATCTCTTTCCTATCGGAAAAATGTTGTGAAACTTGAAAGGGTTCAGAAAAGATTTACAAGGATGTTGCTAGGGTTGCAGGATTAGAGCTATAGGGAGAGGCTGAACAGGCTGGGACTGTTTTCCCTGGAGCGTCAGAGGCTGCGGAGTGACCTTATAGAGGTATACAAAATCACGAGGGTCATGGATAGGGTAAATAGGCAGTCTTTTCCCTGGGGTCAGGGAGTCCAGAACTAGAGGGCATAGGTTTAGGGTGAGAGGGGAAAGATATAAAAGAGATCTACAGGGCAACTTTTTCACACAGAGGGTGGTACGTGTATGGAATGAGCTGCCAAAGGAAGTGGTGGAGGCTGGTATAATTGCAACATTTAAGCGGCATTTGGATGGGTATATGAATAGGAAGGGTTTGGAGGGATATGGGCCGGGTGCTGGCAAGTGGGACTAGCTTAGGTTGGGATATCTGGTCGGCATGGACAGGTTGGACCAACGGGTCTGTTTCCATGCTGTACATCTCTACAACTCTAAATCAAGAGCTTATCTCTATCTTAAAGATATTCAGTAACTTGCCCTCCACAGCCTTCCGCTGCAGTGAGCTCCACACCTTCATCACCTTCCCCTCACTCTGAAGCCATGCCCTTGCATCACAAAACTCCTACTAATGGAAACATTTCCATGTCCACTCTATTCAGGCCTCTCAGTATTCCACAAGTTTCAGTGAGACCCCCCTCAACCAGGCAGTATATGACAAGCCCTTCATTCTTAAATAAGGGGACCGAAACCGTACACAGTACTCCAGATGTGGTCTCACCACCAACTTGCACAGTTGCAGTAAGACTTCCCTACTCTTATACTCCACCCTCTAAGGGCCAACATTTTATTTTTTTTTCTTTTTTAAAGTGTACAAATCTTTATTGAGCTGTTTATGGCCAGATGCTCCTGTTTATTTTTTTTTTATTTTTTTTTCTTTTTTTTTTCCTCCCCACACTACCACCTAAGTGCGGTAGTGCTTATTTTATCCCCAGCACCCATGGTGTGTGTGTGCATGTGTGAGACACAGTGAAAGACACAAAGTGCACCAATCTTTTATTCAATTTCCACCACCAGGAAGATAGGAAAACACCCGGGTGGCCAGTGACAAGCACTGCCCTTCACAGCAAGGGACAGTGCTGTGTGCCAACATTTTATTAGCCTTCCTGATTAGCTGCTGCACCTGTGTACTCAATTTCTATGTTTCACTGAAGTTCTACGGGAGAATGCTGGAGCTGGTGAGATTGAGGAAGAGAAGGTACAAATGAGTGGATGTAGAAACCAGATGCATCAGGAGATTTCAACCCAATTTGCTGAAATGCTGAAGGAGTGGATGACAGGCACTGAGTATTGAGATGGAACTGTATCTGCACTATGCAGAATTGACAACATTAATGGAAGATTTTGTTGCAAGCAGGAAATACAAAAATCAATGAGCTTTTTATTAAATGACCAACATTGCATTGTACAGCATCTGTACTGCTCACATTTGATCATATGGATTAATTGAAAGGTCAAAAATCGATTATGTTCTTCCGTTAGCTGTTTTACTTAAATTGCTGAATCCAAACTATTGTAGTAGGTATTGATTGTGATAGATTTCACTAAAGTTCAGTTTATCAAGCAGCAAAATCGTTCACCTGAGAAATATTTAATCTCAACTGAAAAATTATATGGCAAAACCTTCAATAATTCAACATAAACCTTAAGATATACAATTGCAACATCACACATTTTGTTACAGAATTTTTCTGAGCCTATGGGCACCACAGTGCATTCAAATGACAGAGGTACCTGGATACTAACATTTAGGTTGTCGTCACCAGACAGAGGAAATGGGTGACCACCAGACAGGTAACAAGGAAATCTCCCCTGTAAACCCTTTCTCTCTCTCTCAGAAAACAGGGAGAGTGAGGACTTTTCTTTAGAGGCATAGCACTGAGGCTGGTCCAGCTGCTTTAGGGGCTGTGAACAGAGAGAGGAAAAAATAAAAGAGGGGGAGAAGAGACATGTGAAAGGACAGGAATGGTAGGGGAATCGTGAGTAACGGGAGTAGATAGACGCATCTGTCTACGATAGATATGTCACCAGAATGGTACTTTGTTTCCCGTATATCAGGTTCAAGGACATCTGGAATGGTTATAGGACATTCTGAAGGGGGAGGGTAAATAGGCCCAGTCGTGGGCAGCACGGTGGCACAGTGGTTAGCACTGCTGCCTCACAGTGCCAGAGACCCGGGTTCATTTCCCGCCTCAGGCGACTGACTGTGTGGAGTTTGCACGTTCTCTCCGTGTCAGCGTGGGTTTCCTCCGGGTGCTCCAGTTTCCTCCCACAGTCCAAAGATGTGCAGGTCAGGTGAATTGGCCATGCTAAATTGCCCGTAGTGTTAGGTAAGGGGTAAATGTAGGGGTATTGGTGGGTTGCGCTTCGGCGGGGCGGTGTGGACTTGTTGGGCCGAAGGGCCTGTTTCCACACTAAGTAATCTAATCTAAAAATCTAATCTAATCTAATTCATGTTGGGATCAATGACATAGAAGAAAAAAAATGACATTCTGTAAGCAGACTTGAGGGAGTTAGGTAGGAAATTTAAAAGCAGGACCTCAAAGGACCTCCAGATTATTCAAAGTTACATAGTAATATAAAAATAGAAGGATAGAGCAGAGTATCATAGAATCATACAGCACAGAAAGAGACCTTTGGGTCCAAACAGTCCATACCTGACCATAATCCCAAACTAAGTTATTCCCACCTACTTGTGCTTGGCCCACATCCTTCCAAACATTTATTCATTTACTTCTCCAAATGTCTTTTAAACATTAGAAGTGTACCTGCATCTACTACTTCCTCTGAAAATTCATTGTACACATGAACCACTCTTTAAAAAAAAAAAGGCTTCTTTTTATTGAAATGTCTTTCTCCTCTCACCTTAAAAATATGCCCTCGAGACTGGACATTCCCCACCCTAGGGAAAAGACACCTGCCACTCACCTTATCTATAGCTCTCACGATTTTGTAAATCTCTATTAGGTCACACCTCAACCTTTCCATGCTCCAGTCCCAGCATCTCCCTATAACTCAAAACCACTATTCCCAGCAACATCCTGATAAATCTCTTCTGGACTCCTCCCAGGTTAATAATATCCTTACTAATAACAGGGCAACCTGAATTGGACACAGTACTCCAGAAAAGGCTTTGCCAACATCCACTACAACCTCAACATGAGATCTTGATTCCTGTATTCAGAAGGTCTGAGCAATGAAAGTAAGCATGCTAAATGCCTTCTTAATATGTGATGCAAACTCCAAAGAATTATGTATCTGAAACCTTAGGTCCCTCTGCTCTATAACACTACCAATTGTTTAATTGTATAAGTCACGCCCTTGTTTGTTTCACCAAAATGCAATACCTATTTATCCAACTCAAACTCCATCTGCCACGCCTTAGCCCCTTGACCCAACTGATCAACATCTCTTTCTTCACTGACTACTAAATCATCAATTTTGGTGTTATCCACAAATTTACTAACTATGCTCTCAACCAAATCATTTACAGAAATGACAAAAGTGGAGCTACCACCGATCTCTGTGGAACCTCATTGGTAACAGGCTTTCGATCCAAAAAACTACCTTCACCACCATTCTCTATCTCCTACCAGAAAGCCAATTTTGTATCCAATTGGCAAGCTCACCCTGAACCCCACGTGATCTAATTTTACTAATTAGTTGCCACATGGGACCATGTCAAAGGCTTGACTAGAGTCCAAGTAAGCAATGTCTACTGCTCTGCCCTCAGTAACCTTCTTGGTTACTTTCTCAAAAAACTCAATCAAGTTTGAGAGACATGATTTTTCTCACACAACACCATGCTGATTATTCCTAATCATTTCTTGCCTCTCCAAATGCATATAACTCCCACCTTTCAGAATCACCTCCAACAGCTTACCCATTATCAAAGTCAGACACATAGTTCCCAGGCTTCTCCTTACATTCCTTCTTAAACAAACACACAACGTTAGTTGAATCACTGAATGGAGAGATTGTTGCAAGGAGGGCTTTAGATATCTGAGGAACTGGGACCTTTTCCAGGTGAGGGTGAACAATACAGTGAGACTGGGTAGATGTGAACTGGAATGGGATCACGTTCTCACAGAAAGTTTGCCAAAACTGTTGGGTGAATTTCAACTAGATTGACAGGAGGTGAGTTCCTGGCAAGTAGATCTTAAGGGGTAGAAGCAGAGTTGTAATTAAAAGTGCATATGGAAGGCAGAGGAAACGTAGTCTTGATAAGAAAGTATCGAGTTGAATAAGGCTAAATGGAACATACTCCTTGGGCTCCTTGCTTTAAAGTGTAAGATATACAAGCTGAGGGCACAGATAAGCACACGGCAGTGTGATATCATGGCTATGACCCAGGCTTGGCTGAAAGATGAACATGATTAGCAACTCAACATTGCTGGTTATTGAGCATTCAGATGAAGGACATGGAAGGGCATGCAATATTGATCCGAGGAACAACTAAAGCAGTGAGGAGGGATGATGTAGAAAAATAGAATATAGGAGGAGAAGGCCATTTGGCTGTTTGAGCATGCCATGATGATCATGGCTGACCTCCAACTGAAAAACTTTTTCCCATATGTCCCCCATATCCTTTGATCCTTTCAGCACCAAGTTCTATTCCTTCTTGAAATCATACAATGTTGTAGCCTCGACTGCTGTCCATGGTAGTGAATTTCAAAGGCTCACCACTCTCTGGGTGAAGAAATGTTTCCTTATCTCAGTTCTAGTTGGTTTATCCTGCATCCTTGGATGTGACTCTGGTTCTGGACATCCCTGCCATAAGGAAAAACTCCCGTAACCTCTGTTATTTGTGATAATATAAATCTTTTGGATGAAAATGTAGGTGGTTTATTTGTATTTTTTATTTATTGGGACATGAGTGCCACTGGCTGACCAGCATTTGTTGCCTGTCCCTAGATGCCCTCGAGAAGGTGGTAGTGAGTTACCTTCTTGAAACCGCTGCAGTCCATGTACTGTAGGTACCTTCACAACGTCATCAGGGAAGGAATTCCAAGAATTTGACCCAGTGAAAGAACACAGATATAGTCCCACATCAGGATGATAAGTAGCTTGTAGGGGAACTTGCAAGTGGTGGCATTCCCATGTACCTGCTGTCCTTGTCCTTCTACTTGGAAATGGTTATGGATATGGAGAGTTGTTGTCTAAGGATCTTCGGTGAATTTCTGTAGCGTATCTTGAATTTAGTACAAACTGCTGGTATTGAGTTGTGGTGGTGAAGGGTGTGATGTTTGTGAATGCGGTGCCAATCAAGTGGGCTGATTTGTCGTGGATAGTGTCAAGCTTCTTGAGTGCTGTTGGAGCTGCACTCCTCCAGGAAATTGGAGAGTATTCCATCACACTCCTTAATTGTCCTTTAAAGATGATGAGAGGCCTTTGGGGAGTCAGGAGGTAAGTTATTCGCCACAGTATTTCTAGCCTCTGACCTGCACTATATTTATCTGGTGATTCCAGTTCAGCTTCTGCTCAATGGCAACCTCCAGGATGTTGACACTGAGAAATTCAGTGATGTAAACACCATTGAATGTCAAGGGGCAATGGCTAGATTGTCTCTTATTCGATTCAGAACCTGTTGTATTTGTTGAGTATGTATGTCACATCCTTGTCTGATCATCTGGCACCTCTCCTACATTTTGGATGACTTAAACATTATGGTGAGACCCTCCTCTCTCTCCACTTACACTTTATTGTCATCATAGAATCATAGAATCCCCACAATGGGAAACAGGCCATTAGGCCCAACAAGTCCACACTGACCCTCCGAATAGTAACCCAGCCAGACCCATTCCCCTACCCTATTACTCTACACTTACCCCTGACTAATGCACCTAACCTACACATCCCTGAACATTATGAGCAATTTAGCATGGCCAATTCACCTAACCTGCACATCTTTGGATTGTAGGAAGAAACCAGAACACCTGGAGGAAACCCACGCAGACACAAGGAGAACGTGCAAACTCCACAGAGACAGTTGACTGAGACTGGAATCGAACATGGCGCTGTGAGGCAGCAGTACTAACCACTGAGCCACCATACTGCCCTGCCATCATAAAAGCCATCATACCAGGTGAAACAGCTACCCTACACACAGTCAAGACTTTCCAGTACATCCTTACAACAATTTTCATCCTATTCATTACCTCTGCCAGCACTACTCCCACTAACAGTAAGTTTGCAGACAGCAGAAAAATTGGTGAATTTGTAGATATCGAGGAAGGCTGGCAAATGCTGCAGAGGTTGGCAAATATTGCAGTTGGAAAGCTGGCTGGAGAAATAGCAGACAGAGTTGAACCCAGACAAGAGTGAGATGATGAAATTTGGGAGGTCAAATGTAAGAGGAAAGTACACAGGAAATGCCAGGAAATCATGAACATTGATATACAGAGAGGGATCTTGGACTGTAAGTCCATAGATCCCTGAAAGTGGCAACATAAGCAGTTAGATGGTAAAGAACGCCTTCACAGGTCAGAGCGTTAAATATAAAAGTTGGCAAATCATGTTGCAGCTGTATAAAACTTTAGTTCGGCCACATTTGGAGTCTTGGGTGCCATACTGGTCACCACATAATAGAAAGGATATAGAGGCTTTGGAGAGAGTACAAAGAGGTTTACGAGGATGTTACCTGGATTGGAGTGTATTAGTAAAAAGGAGAGGTTGAACAAACTTGGATTGTTGACACTACAGCTTCAAAAAGGTTGAGGTGCAACCTGGTAAAAATATATAAAATTATGAGAAGCATGGATAAAGTGAATAGTCGGAGTGTTTTTTCTTCAAATACTATGGGGAAAATGTTTAAGAAGATTTACGAGGCAAGTTTTGTTTTTAAAAACAGAGAATGGTAGGTGCCTGGAACCTGCTGCCAGGAGAGGCAGTAGAAGCAGTAACATTTAAGAGGCATGTGGAAGACAGGGAATAGAGGGATATGGACATGCACAGGAAGACAGGATGTTTTCAGACTGCCATCATGGTCAGCAAGATGCTGTGGGCCAAAGGAAATCTTCCGATACTGAACTGTTCTGTTTTATACATTGAGCCTGTCTAGTCTGGTTAGACTTTTATAGATTTGTGAGACTCCTCTCTTCTTTCTTCTAAACTACAGCAATTATAATCCTAATCAAATCAACCTCTCTTATACGAAATGAGGAATCATTTTCTGATGAAGGGCTTATGCCCGAAACGTCGATTCTCCTGCTCCTTGGAAGCAGCTGGCCTGTTGCGCTTTTCCAGCGCCACACTCTTGTTACTAGGAATCGGTCTGGTAAACTTTCACTGCCCTCTTTGTGCAGCAAGAGCATCCCCTCCTCTGGTAAGGAGGCCATAACTTCACACAATATTCTGGCTATGGTCTCACGTTACAAAGGCTAACATACCATTTCCCATCTTTACCGCCTGCTGCACCTGCATACATTTTCAGTGACTAGTATACAAAGACACACTGTTGTCACACATTCCCTTCTTTCAATTTATAACCAGATGATAACCTGCCTTCCTGTTTTTGTTACCAATTATTTATCGCACATATCCACATTATAGTGCATTTGCCCAATATCTCAGCTTGCGCAAATCATACTGAAGCATCTCTATCTCCTCATGCTTACCCTTCCACCCACAGAATCATAGAATTCCTACAATGTGGAAACAGGCCAGTTGGCCCTATAAGTCCACACTGACTCGCCAAGGAATATCCCACCCAGACCTATTCCCCCTACAAATACTGATTCCCATCAGTTCCTCCCTCTCATAAACCCAGTGTCAACATTTCTGGTATGCTATTTCTGTCCTTGTTTGGAAATCAGCCATTTCTTTGTTTTCCATTCTAAATCCCTCTACATAATTAGATTCCCTACAGTGTGGAAACAGGCCCTTCAGCCCAACCAGTCCACACCGACCCTCCGAAGAGTAACCCACCCAGACCATTTCCCTCTGACTAACCTACCTAACACTATGGGCAATTTAGCATGGCCAATTCACCTGGCTTGTACATCTTTGGACTGTGGAAGGAAACCAGAATACCCAGAGGAAACCCACACAATCACGGGGAGAATGTGCAAACTCCACACAGACAGTCGGCCGAGGGTGGAATTGAACCCAGGTCCCCGGCGCTGTAAGGCAGCAGTGCTAGCCACTGAGCCACCGTGCCGCCCCATCTGATCATAAGGATCCTATGTTTGTGTTCACCAATCTTTTTCTCTTCACACATTGTATCTATTAAAACTTCTACAATCAATTTTTATCTTCTGAACAAGGGTCACTGAATCCGAAATGTTGACTGCTTTCTGTCCAAAGACGCTGCCAGACCTGTGGAGTTTCTCCAGGAATCTGTTTTTATTTCAAGTGTTAAGCATCTGAAATTTTTTTTTGTTTAGAAGGTTACACTGGAATTGTACAAATGCTGCTGAGGCCACAACTGGAACATCACCCCAGGTTGGGATTATGTTCCTTGGAGCATCAAAAATATTGAGAGGGGACATCACAGAACCATAGAATCCCTACAATGCAGGAGGAGCTCATTCAGCCCATCGAGTCCACACTGACCCCCCCCCCCCCCCCCCCGAAGAGCATCCTAAGCAGACCCATCCCCCTACCCTATTCCTGTAACTCTACAATTCCCATGGGTAATCCATCTCCTTCACATCCCTCGGCACCAAGGGCAACTTAGCATGACCAATCCAATTCACCCACACATTTTTAGAAAGTGGGAGGAAATCAGAGTACCTGGAGGAAACCCACACAGTCACAGGGAGAATGTTTGTGTAGAGTTTGCACAATCACCCAAGGGTGGAATTGAACCCAGATCCCAGGTGCTGTGAGGGAGCAGTGCTAATCACTGAGCCACCATGCTGCAACTACAAAGAGGTATGCAAGATTGAGGGGCATAGATAGGGCAGATAGGAATGCAATTTTGCCATTAGTAGAAGAGTCAATAATCAGGAGTATAGGTTTAAGGGAAGAGACAGAAGGCCAAGAGGAGAGTTGAGGAGACTTGTTTTTAAAACACAGAGGATGATGGTAATCTGGAACTCACTGCCTGAAAGGGGAAGTCGTGTTAGGAACTCCCAGCCTTTGCTGACCAGTACACAAACAATGGCGAAATAGGTACAATGGCTATTTGGATGATGCACCATTGGCATATTGTTGTGTAGTACAATACCTTAGCCAGAATCATTAGATTTGGTGAAAATGCAAAGTTAAATACAACAGAATGAACTGTAAACATTTCAAATACTCAAAAGTACTTTGAAAAACTTTTGTAATAAGAAAATATTGCTACATAACCAGCCTTACCAGAATGGGGTGACAATACTGGATGGAAACAGGGGTCCAACACAGCCACTTGTTCTTCCAGTGTCATCGTCCTTGGGTCTATTGCATCAGTTGTGCTGTTAGGACCACACATTTCACAGTAATGTTTACACTGCGCAGGTATCACCTGTTGAACCTGTAAATGTAATTACTAGTTTAAAACAATTTAGAAAACAGCAGTTTCAATTACATATTTTCATCAATTGACTCACAGTAAATGACAATTTGAACCAAGCCAAACGTTCAAAGGAGTTACAGACCGCAATTTAGGAGGAAGGAAAATCACTATAAAATTTTGTTCATTGCCAATATTCCACTGATTTGGAAACTACACTAATGTTCCCATTGAATGTAACCATTTTCATTATTCACAATAACGTGATAACTCGATTACATCGCCAACACTAAGTATATTTGTATTATGTGATCGGTGTATATCACAGGGTTGTACAAGGATGTAACAAGCACCTAATAGTAAAACTACTTGTATTTCTAATTAAGCTAATCTTATTGCTGAATGACAAGGAGATGGACAGGCCTGTAGTCCATCCATGATTTCATAATGTTACCAGACTCTCTCACTGGAAGGAAGAGTACAAGAGATGGGTCTGACCAGCCGAGAACCCTGTCAACAACAGTGCTGGGGTATCCTCGGTTGAAGAAGAAGGTGGACATTTAGGAGGCTCCTTGTTGAAGTTTGCATCATCAGAACAAATGTGACAGTCTCGGAGGAACTGGGAGAATTGAATGGAGTCTTCACAGGAAGAAGGGTGCGAGTACATATAATCCAGTAAACTGGGAGTCATTGATTTAGCGTGGATATTGGTGGCCAGTCTATCTCCAGAAATGGGAACAGAGATGTCGAGGAAGGGAAGATTCAGAGATGGACCAGGATGGTGACGGTGAGAGCAAAGTGGAACCTGATAAACTTTTCCAATTCAGGACGCAACACTGGTATCGTCGAAACCACCGGAGAAAGAGTTTTGAGTGGGGGTTGGAATAGGACTGGAACAAGGAATGTTCCACATACACCACAGAGACAGGCATCACTCGGGTCAAAGTGCATACCCATGGCCACCCCTCTGACCTGAAGAAAATAAAGAGAACTTTGAAAAAAGGTTGCTCAGGGTGAGGACAAGCTTGGCCAGGCAGGAGGCAGCTCATGTCTTTGCTCCAGGAAGAAGCAGAGAGCCCTGAGACCACCTTAGTGGGGGATGAACATGCAGAGTAAAGGAGGTGGCAGCTAGAGCCTAAAACTGGAAATTCTGAAACTGGTGTAAAGCATCCGAGATATTGCAGGGATGTACTAGAGCAGGGAGAAAAGACTGAGTCAAGGTAAGAAGAGATGAGTTCAGTGGGGAGGAGCCAGCAGAAACAAAGGACTGCCCAGGCAGATCCAGTTTATGAAAGTTGGGAAGGAGGTAGAAGTGAGCTGTGGTGCAGAGGTGTAACACCTGTCAGTTTACTTGCTCCCGCCTTACTATCCAAGGGCCCTTACAGATCTTTATCTGCGCTTCACACAATCTAGTCTACTACACTCACTGTTGACAATGTCATCTCTTCTACATTGGGGAAACGAAGCATAGACTAGGTGACCGCTTGCTTTCTGTTCGCAAAAAAGACCCGGAGCTTGCAGTTACCTGCCACTTCAACATACCACTCTGCTCCCTCGCCAATATCTCTGTCTCAGGCTTTCTACAATGCTCCAGCAAAGTTCAACACCTCATTTACTACTTGGGGACCCAGAAGCCTTCCAGTTTCAATATCAGGTGCAGTGAGAGAAGAGCACATAAACCCAGAGTTTATAGGCAGAGAGATCAAAGGATCATACAACTGGTGTGAGTGCAGTGTCAGATAATAAGTCTCTGCAGGTGACTAAGATTATTAGACGATAAGTAAAGTTTCAACAGCTGAATAACCAGCGAAGGAATGACCTATAATCTGAAACAATGAAGCAGAGAGATAATTACAGAAAATTAAAAATAAGGTGGTGCTGGAGACAAAATAAATTACCTGAATAACGTGATTGGTAGAAGAGTCTAACCAAAATAATAAGAAATTCAAAACTATACAAACTAATTAAGATAGAGAAATCAGAATTTATCAAGATGATGGTGTCAAAACAGGTCAGGAAGGAAGATTTTACAGATGCACAACACTGTGGTGGGGTCTCATGTAGCACAACATGAACCCAAGATCACAGGTGAGGCCATCTTCATGGATACAGAACTTAGACATCAGTCTCTGCTCTGTGATAGGGCTAAAAAAAATTGCTGTGCTCTTCCAGCACCACTGATCCAGAATCTGTGATAGGGCGTTGTTGTGTATGTCGAATTCCGCAGTAGTGGATGCTTGTTCGAATATCGGGGTCTGAATGCCCCCGACTGCTGAAGTGATTCCCAACATGGAGGGAACTTTCCTGTCTGGCGATTGTTGCGTGGTAGAACCTTCTGCATATAAGCTGACATTTTCTTAGCTCCCATCAGTTCTGAGGAACACGCACGCAACTCAAAACATTAACTGATTTCTCTCCAGCTGCTGTCAGACCTGCGGAGCTTTTCCAGCAAATTCTATTTTTGTCTCGGATTTTCAGCAACCGCAGTTCTTTCAGTTTTCCTCTAACGTGCAACTCCCTTAGTGTTGTAAAAGAAGAATACATCTGGAAGATGTGTTTCTGCCCTTGCATTTGTGAGGGCAGCAATGTATGAAAAAAAAAATCAATGGCAGAAAAAATAGACATTGTCAAACTACACAAATTTATTCCATTGATAAAAAGAAGAAAAAAAGAAACAAAAGCAGATCACTGCAGAGTGGTTTATGAAGATAACCAATGACACTTTAACAATGGTTTAGCTGGTCTCGAAGATCATGACAACGGAAGCAAAATTTATTTACTTCCATAAAGATCAGGGCTGATTCATTTTTAAAAAACCATAGATGCTGGAAATAAGCAAGCCAAGTAGTATCTGCAACCACCAGCGATAGCCATAGCTTCAATAATGTAAGCACTAAACTCAGGAATCTCCTCTCAAAAGGTCAGCACCTCTCTAAACTGGAGTTCCTTTATATGTAAGTCTTTGACCAAGCTTTGGTACATCTTTCCTCACATTACAACATGTCTCGGTGTGAAAGCTTGCTTTATTGTACTCCAGTGAAGCATCTTTTGATGTTTTGTTAAAAGCGTTACCATGGGGTGGCACAGCAGTTTGCACTGCTATCTCAAAGCGCCAGGGCATGGATTCCATCCACTCTTAGGTGACTGTGTGGAGTTTGCACATTCTCCCTATTTGCATGAGTTTCCTCCAAGTGTGCCAGTTTCCTCCCACAGTCCAAAGACGTCCAAGTTAGGTGGATTGGCTAAACCAAATTGCCCTGTAGCTTGCAGGGCTAGATCGGTTAACCATGATAAATGTGGGGTTACGTAGATAGCACGGGATGCTCTTTAGAGGTCAGTGCAGACTCAGTGGGCCAAATGACCTCTATCTGCTATGTAGGGATTTTGTAATTCTATGAAATAATTATTATTTTTATTGTTTGGGCGAACCTATTCCAGGCATGGGTCCAGACAGAGAATCTGAAATGTTCATTTCTCCATTTTATTGGGACACTGCATAGCTCCTGAGGTTAACTTCTAAATTTTTCATTTCAAGAGTCCAGTTTCCCAGCCAGTTGATGTCATGTCTAATCACAATCACCCACCATGTTTCCACATCCATTCATGTCATTTTCCTTCACCCTCCCACCTAAACTAATATGGACTGTTGACCATTTCTGCCTCAATCACACATCAAGCATCTTAATCAACGTGCTGTATCCTCCCTGAGGTCAATACTGAACTCTTCACCCCTGCTAACGGAGTTCTTAAGATTCTATGTAGTGTTTCCAGTTTTCTTTTTTTTTAAAAAAAATTAGATCATCCCAGCCACCGGCCTTAGTGAATCTTGGAAATCTACTCACAGAAATTCTGGAAATACCCAACAAAGGAGTCAGCATTTGAAACATGGTTTTGGGGTGTGCATCCTTTCATGAGTGCTGTCATCCAGTCTATTCCATTTTCAGAAGTTGACTGCGCTACCATCTAGTTACAGTATTTGTAGGTTTTATTTCTGTTAATTCAAATTCGCAATCTTAATCCTCAACTTTACGTTGCCGCCTGTTGCGAAACCCCGTCCCTAAAAACCCAGACCCTAACAGCAAAACAAAAATCAGGAGTAGAGTAGCTTGGACAACTGGTGTTTTTTGTAATTTTAGATTTCATTTCATGTATATTAAACATTTAATTTGTCTGCACATAAGTACTCAAGAAACTCATGTCAAAATTGCTGAATTGAATGTGTACAATTAATTTGCTTACAAATTATCTTTGTAAACAGTTGCTACCAAGGAAGATAAACATAGATAAGAGAATTGGAACAAATTTGTAATTTAGACTCCAAACTTCCTTACGTGAATGGCAAAACATCAAGAAATGAAGGAAGTCGGGTTTAATTAAAGGTTTAGTGAGTTTGCAGGAGGAGCAATTTCCAGTAATGTCAATTGCTGCAAAAAGCCCATTCATGAATTATACTGTTTCCAGGGTAGCAAACAAGCGTGCAAGCTTCCTAGTGGGAATAGTCTGGCATTTGCTAAGTAATGCTACACTAGACAAATTCTTTTTAAATATCTTTGTGGTTTAAGTTCCTCCACTAGCTCACTGTACGATGTCCTCAGTTTTATATTAAATTAGCACAAAAGGATCATCAGCAGTTCAGCACCAAGAAAACTAAATTCTTGTGTGGACTCTATTTCAATAACATGGGATGCAAGGCAATTTTATGGAAAAAAACACATTAGAAAGCAACCACCAAATCTCATTCAGTTATCACAGCTGACATTCTGTGACAACAAGAGATCTAACTTGCAAAGAACAAAGAATAATAGAACAGGCCCTTCGGCCCTCCAAGCCTGCACTGACCCATTTTGCACATCCCTACTAAAAATTATCTTCACTTACAGGATGTGCATCCCTCTATTCCCTTCCTATTTATGTATTCATCCAGGTGTTTCTTGAATGCTGCTATTGTGTCTACTTCCACCACCTCCTCCGGCAGTGTACTCCAGGCATTCACCACCCTTTTTGTGATAAACATGCCTCGTACATCTCTTAAACTCTCCCCACCCCACTTTGAACATATATCCCATAGTAATTGACCCCTCCACTTTGGGGAGACTGCCTCATACTTTCCACTCTATCCATGCCATTTACAATCTTATTAACTCCAATTAGGTCACCCCTCAATCTCCTACATTCCAGTTAAAACAGACCCAGTCTGGCCAACCTTTCTTCATAGCTAAAATCCCCAGACCTGGTAAAACTTTTTTGTACCTTCCAAAAAAATCCACATCCTTCTGATAGTGTGGTGATCAGAACTGTATGCAATATTCTAAGTGTGGCCTAAAGTTCATAAAGCTACAGCATTACTTGGCTATCCTTACAGTCAAAGTCCATTCCAATGAAAGCAAGCATGATTCTGTCATTCACTGTATAATATCCACCTGTCATCAGAGACTGAGTATAAGTAGTATTTTAAATCAGCAGGAAAGTGAATATGTCAAATAACAAAATAAGCAGGTGTAGTTATACATAAAGGTAGTTGCAAGGGTATTGTAGAAGCCTTACTCTACAATATGTAGTATTATCAGAACATGCAAAAAGATGACATGAATTACTGTGGATTTGAAAACGCAGGAGTATTTGCTTTCGGCTTCTCTTCATCTCTTTGTGGTTAGTTATTGCTTCCTCCCAATTACCACCAATGGAAGAGTTTCACTTGACAGCAAGTTGTACACAACGTTGATCAGTTGTAAGTACAACAACGATGTCTATCAGCCGTTCTGACGACAGGTCATTAACCCAAATGTTAACCCTGCTTGCTCGCCACAGATGCCGCCAGACCTGCTGAGTTTCTCCAGCAATGTCTGTTTCCGTATCCACAATTCTTTTGTTATATATAACTGTACATTTCTTTTTTTTGCCAAACATCTGACTAAAGGAGGAGTGGAAGCTACATAAACAAAACTGCTTCGATAACTGCTTTATTGCCACAAAGGAAAAGGATTGATTCCAACGACATAGATAGAAAGAGGGATGTACTCAGTCCTGTGGAGTGAGTACAGGGAGTTAGGAAAGACGCTGAGAAGCAGGATCTCAAGGGAGTTAAAATTAAAGTTAATGCGCCAATAACCTCACTAGCTATTTAAGTCCCTAAGATAAAGTCCATCAAGACTGGTCAACCCACAGCTCCAAAAATTTACTCAAGTTTCTGATAGAGTCAGTTATACGGCATGGAAACAGACCCTTTGGTCCAAATTGCCCAGAGGTTAAAGATGCGTGGGATTCAAGGTGACTTGGCTGTGTGGATTCAGAATTGGCTTGCCCATAGAAGGTAGTGGTGGAAGGGTGTTTTTCAGGCTGGAGGTCCAATGCTAGTGGTATTCCATAGGGATCCATTGGGAATCTCTGCTATTTGAGAGATATTTATATACATACACGTAAATGACTTGGATGAAAATATACACGGGTTAGTTAATAAGTTTGCAGACTACACAGAGATTGGTGGAGTTATGGATAGTGGAGAAGGTTGTCAAAAGATACAATGGAATATAGATCAGTTGCAGATATGGACACAGAAATCGCAGATGGAATTTAATCCGGATAAGTGTGGAGGTACTACACTTTGGGAGATTAAATGTTAAAGAAAAGTATACAGTTAACGGCAGGACTCTGAACAGCATTGATGTACAAACAAAAATCTTGGGATTCAAGTCCATAGCTCCCTGAAAGTATCCACACAAGTAGATAGGGTGATAAAGAAGACGGATGGCGTGCTTGCCTTTATTGGTCGGACAATGGGAGTACAAGAATCAGGATGTCATGTTGCAGTTTTATAAGACTTCGGTTAAGCCACAGTTAAGAGCATCGCATTCAATTCTGGTCACCACATTACAGGAAGGATGTGGACGCTTTGGAGAGTGTGCAAAAGAGGTTTTCCAGGCTGCTGTCTGGATTAGGAAGATGAGAGCTATAAGATAAGGCTAGAAATACACAGGCTGCTTTTGTCTGGAGTGGTGTAGACTGAGGGGAGACTTGGTAGAAGTTCATAAAATTATGAAATACATAGATAGGGCTGTGAGTCAGAATCTTTATCCCACAGTTGAAATGTATAAAACTAAGGGGCATGCATTGAAGGAGAGAGGGGGAAAGTTCAAAGGAGATGTGAACAGCAAGATTTCTTTTTAAACAGTATAGTAGGAATCTGGAACACGTTGCCAGGGATGGTGGTGGAGGCAGATACGATAGGGGCGTTTAAGAGATTTTTAGATAAACACATGAATATGCAAGGAATTAAGGGAAAAGGACCAAGGGTCGCAGAAAGTATTAGTTTAATTTGGCAGCATGTTTGGCACAACAGCATGGGCAGAAGGGTCCATTCCTGTGCTGTACAGTTCTATGTTCTATAATTAGGAGAAAGTGAGGACTGCAGATGCTGGAGATCAGAGCTGAAAATGTGTTGCTGGAAAAGCGCAGCAGGTCAGGCAGCATCCAAGGAGCAGGAGAATCGATGTTTTGGGCATAAGCCCTTCTTCACGATTCCTATGTTCTGTAATTCTTCAGCTATGTTCTATTATTGTTCTGCAGAAGAATTCGAGGAGTTAATCACAGGAAAGCTGTGTCTTCGAACAGAAAGTGAAGGCCAAACATAACAATGAACAAAGAACCTACTGCTGATAATGGCGACAAGCTGCAGACTTGCAGTAATCTGGACGAAAGAGTCTATTGAATCATCAATAATGTCACACCACAAACTTGAAACAGAGAAAATTGTATACAAATACACTAGAACAGGAAGCAGCAGAACTCTGGAGAACAACTTTGCATAAAGGTCGAAACATGGACACTTCCAGATACAGACTACTGTTGATGGAATCATGGCCAAGTTCCACTATTAATCAGGTAATAGCCAAGTTGGGTTGAGAGGCTTAACTTAAAGGGTCTTATTTTGGTTGCTACATGCAATAAGTTTAAATCTTTGCTTCAGTACTTGATGATGAGATTTCTTACTAAGTAACTGATTTAAAAGGTAACGTGTGGCGATTTACATACAACAGAAGTAACTCCTGCTGAGTCATAGCTCAACTTGTAGTTTCCATCAAATGGAAAAGCAGCTAATCAGACAGCATCATTGACAATCTCGTCCCTAATCTGTGTTAATATCCAACAGGGCTAAAAGATATCAAGAGTGGATTCTAAATAATTTGTTCTACCTCAGTAGAAAATAATTGGGCCTGTGCAGGTCAACACAAAACATCTTTAATAGAAAGAATGACCAGAGGTAAAATGTGACTTGCATTGAGATGTCAAGTCACATACTGCAGAATGTGAGAATCAAACCTTTGTCTCTGTTGGGCTAAGTGATTGACACTAAAGTGCCACTACAAATCTCAAAAGCCCCAAATAAACTTCAACAAGAGTTGATACGCTTTAACCTCTGCTTGGAAATAAATGTGAGCCATCAACAGAAAACAAATGCAGGTTAACACTGTTCATTCCCACAAAATAATTTTCCTGCTACTACTAAACATCAGTGCAATATCAAAGTATCAGACAGATGTCAGATAGATTAACAGTTCCTCAGTAGTAGTTGAGACAAGGTGTCAATTTCAGCTCCATTTATCTGCCTTTGCAACATGCCATTAATACTTTATCTAACAAATTTGTGTGAATCTCAGTTCTCAAAGTTCCAACTGTCTCTGCCATTTTGGGTCAGCTTTCCCAGACCTTCATTAAAGGAATGGTGAGAAAAAGCTTCCTGATTTCACTCCTGAATGGGTCTCACTCCAATTGGACTCTTCCATCCAAAGACATTAGATTGCGTAAACACATTACCTATTAAATTTTTAATATTTTCAACACCTTGATCAGGTTACCTCTCAATCTTTGTAATCACAGGTATTGCCCTGGCCAAGAAAGTCGACTTAGTTTTAGTTGATTGCAATTTATCCGATTAGTAGGGGTGATATACACCTGTTATGCTTGTAACAGTGAGAACAGGAAGATAGATTTGTATTAGGTACAACCTTCTATAAACATAGGACATCCCAATCATTGTTGATTTCCAACATTACAGCAAATCAACTTTCTAACAGCAATGTGATAATTACTAGATAATTTGTTTGCGTGATGTTCACTGAAGGTTAAATATTCACTGGGACACAGAATAATATGTTCTTTTTCAAAATAGGACAGATTGGCATTTGCTTTAAGATCACATTACACCAAGTTTGCATCTCTGACCAATTACTCAGTCCCAATGAGCATTAATTTTGGTTTATAAGTTCATTAGATATAGGAGCAGAATTAGGCCTTTTAGCACGTCGAGTCTGCTCCATCCAATCTTGTTTGCACCCTCCCTTGTAGCACTAGCAAACCTGGCTGCCAAGATATTGGCCCCCCTCCAGTTCAGATGCAACCTGTCCCTCTTGAACAGGTCACCTTTGCCTCAGAAAACATCCCAATGATCTAAAAATCTGAATCCCTGCCCCCTGCACAAATTTTTTAGCCATGTATTCCTCTGGCATACCATCCGGTTATTTCCCTCACTAGCACATGGCACTGGAAGTACCATACGTACTAGAGTAATAGTCAAATTGTTTTGACTACTTCTTAAGGTTCAACTGTTACATGGATACGATTTTTGAGGGGCTGAAATTCGTGCCCATCAAAATTCAAACCGTATCATTGGCTGAAGCCCAATTGATCTCTAAACGAATAAGGAAAACAAATGAATTTTGATAATTCTGAAAACCCAGAGCAGAACACAACAGTCAGCGGACTGGAAGACCGGGAGTGGATCTGAACAATTTGGCAGACTGGAAAGCTGGAGCTGAACGTGACACCAGCACACTGACTAATCAATGTTGATCCATTATCTGGGAAGAACTAGGGTCAACTTTTACACGAGATATGGAAAATTCCAGATTATTTAGCCAAAAATAGGGAGTTGACTTTTACATGAGATCGACTGCAACTCCAGTATATATGCTAATCCAGAGATTAGCGCCGACTAAGTCCTGGTTTTTATCTTCTTTTCTAGCTCTCTATAATCATTCTGCAGGACCTCATCCCTATTTCTACCTATGTCATTTGTGCCAACGTGCACAATGACTTCTGGCTGCTCACCCTCTCCCTTCAGAATGTTCTGCAGCCCCTCCAAGACATCCTGGACCCTGGCACCCGGGAGGCAACACACCATCCTGGATTGCTGTCTGTGGACACAGAATCTCCTGTCTGTCTTCCTAACTATCAAATCTCCTGTCAGTATCTTTACCCTTTCCCACTGTGCTCCAGAGCCAGTCATAGCGACACTGACCTGGCTACTGCTGCTTTCCCCTGAATGGTACCCCACCCCCCCTAACTGTACGTAAAAACGATATATGTCTGTACTTGTTAGAGGGGAATGGCCACAGAGGATTCCTGCACTCTCAGACTAATCCCTTTTCCTTTCCTAGTGATCACCCAGCTACTCTCTGCCTGCACCAGAGGGGTGACCACCTCACTAAAACTCTTATTTTAAACAGTTAAGGTCAGAATTATGGAAAGTTGACTATAATAGTTTGTATTTATGTAACAGCTCAATAAAGTACTTCATGCAGTGCATTGCTTTTGTTGCTCACTGGCAGTAACGCAGATAAATATTAAGGTCAGATTTATGCAAGTGCTTAGTTAGATTATTGCACCAACATAGGAAAAAGCTTTATACAGGGTATTAAGAAAATTCACTGCTCTTTACTAACATTACCTTTTGGAACTCCTTTCTGCAAATGATAATTGAAACTAGACAAACTAATAATTAGATATCTGGGATTGACAGATTTTTCTTAAGAGAATAGGACAAAGGTCATAGATGAGCCACAACCTCAGTAAATAGCTGATGAGGCTTGAGGGATAAATGACTTACTTCTGTTCTTAACAATAAATTTATATTGCCACTCAAACATGAGCTCCAAGCCAATCTTGAAAGACATCAGGACTAGAAGGGATTAAAAAAATGTATTGAGATACTGGGACAATGTCAATTGTACAGGGAAGACTAAATAAAGATTTAGGAAAGCAGAATAATTCATTTTAACAAAATAAGCTGAGAAACACTATCTTCCTGAACTGGAAAGCCGTGAAAAAAGAGCCATCAATTGAAAACGATCATGGAACCCGCAGTGATTCCTGAATCTGCCCAGAACAAAAATGTAAATTTCTTGTTGCTCACTTTATAACACTAATTATCTCTGCCTACCTCAAGCCTACACTTTCATGACTTCTGATCTTCAACTCTGGTTTCTGTCATCCAAACACCAGCAGAAAAGCCCTCAGCCAAATTCACCCTACTCTCTGAAATTCCCTACCTGCATCCCTACCTGCATTTCATTTTTCAATTAGAAATTCATTTAACAATGTATCTTTTCAACCAAATTTCAATCAGCCTCAACACCGAATTCACCAGTTTCCAAATCTCCCCAATCCATCCTAGATCCAACCCTCTGACTCAGCATTGTCCTCCTGCTATCACATTCCAAGCTACCTTCATCCCAGCCCCACCATCCCCCCATTTATTTCTCAGCCCCCTCCCCAGTTCAGATGAAGGGTCCTGCCTGAAATATCAATTCTCCTGCTCCTCGGATGCTGCCTGACCCGCTATGCTTTTTCCAGCACCACACTTTATTGACTCTGACTCTCCAGCATTTGCATTCCTCACTATCTCCTGGACAAAAAGGAGTACAAATAAAGCTGGCAGGTTTGTCCTGGATGGTGGTGAATTTGAGCTGTTGGAGCTGAACCTATTCAAGCATGTGGTAAATATTTTAACATACTGCTAATTTATGCTTTGTAGATGAACAGGCACTGGAGGACAGGAGGCAAGTTGCTTAACAGATGCCTAGTCTGTGTCAAAAGTGTGGGGCAGGTCAGGCAGCATCCAAGCAGGAGAGTCAATGTTTCGAGCACAAACCCTAGTTTGTGACCTGCTTTTGTAGCTAATGTCTACATGGCTGGTTCACTTCAATTTTTGGTGAATGGTAACCCCTAGGTAACCCCTGATTGAAGATTCAACGATAGTAATGCCATTGAACATCCAGGTGATATGGTTAGATTCACTCTCACTGAAGATAGTCATTGCCTGGCACTTGTAGTGTTATGTTACTTGCCATTTGTCAGCCCAAAACTGCATGTTACAGTTTTGCTGCATAAACTGCTTCAGTATTGGAGTCGTGGTGAATGATGCTAAGCATTGTGCAATCAGTGAATATCTCAAGTTCTGACCTTATAAAGGGGAGGTAATCAAGAAGCAGTTGGCCTCAATCATGATCATGAGGAACTCCTCCAGTAATGCCCTGAGGCCAAGATGATCAACCATCTTTGCTAGATAGGACTCCAACCAGCACAGAGCTTCTCTCCACCTCCTGATTCCCAGTGACTCCAGTTCTGCTATCACAGTAATCTATAAAATGCAATTGGTAAAATACTTGTGCTTCTACTTACAGTTACAAAAAAACTTAAATTAATCTTTTTGGCAAAAAAAAAGTCCAGATAATTTAAATGATTAGATACTTACTTTTATTTCTAATCCTGGCTCAAGTCAGCTTAAACTGATAAGAAGGATGTCTCCTTCATCTATTGTCCTATTGGGGATTGATTTGGGAAGTTTTAAAGTTTGCACATCATGCATACAGGCCCACAGTTGAAAACGACCCATCATTTGACATGAGATACCTCAAATGTCTTTCAATTTTAGTGCGCACAAAATTCACAAATTAACCTGGTAGCTTCGACCACAAAACAAACTCTTTCTTAACTTAGTTCAACTCACTCGTTTGCTAGTGTCATAAACACAACAGAGAAGTCTGTGCTTATGATGCATCCGGAGGGGCCTGGTTCTGGCTGATGTGTCATCCACAGAAAGAGGTCGCTGTGTAGTCCTGTCTGGATGCTCTGTCTTAGGCTGATAGTCCTCAGAACCAGAGCAGTTTGAAGAGCCAGACATGTCATCACCTAAAACACTAACAACCACAGTTATTTTTATAATGTGACAAATAGACAACGTAACAAAAACACTGGCTTTTGGGAACTGCTTCAAACAAATAATTTTCCACAAAGTCAACTGTAGCAGCTAGAGATACAACAGTAAAAGAAGTGGTGAGCTTTAGCCTTAAGGCGCTGCCTACTCACCGCTTTGCAAAAACAAATTCTTCGTGCATGCTGAAGCCCCACAATAATTCAGATTAACTGTCCATGGCTCTGCTAGAACCATAAATGAATTGTGATTAGGATTCTTTTCAAATCTTTGTATGGATGGAACTTTCAAAACAAATTCTACAACTTTCATGAAGAGTTAAACATTTCAAAGAACACTACAGTACCGAACAGGCCCTTCAGCCCTCCAAACCTGTTCTGACACATTTTGCCCTTCCATGCTCAAACTGTATTTACTTACAGGATCCATATCCCTCTATTCCCTTCCTATTCATATTTGTCCAGGTGCTACTTGAACGTCTGCTTCCACCACCTCCTCTTGGCACTCGCCACCCAGCAAGAGAAAAACGTGCTTTGCATATCTCTTTTTAAATTCTCCCCAACCCCACCACAGAGCAGTGTCCCATAGTAACTGACAGCTCCACTCTGGGAAACAGCCTCACACTTTCCACTCTATCCATGCCGTTCATAACCTTGTAAACGTTTATCAGTTTGCCCCTCAACCTCCTGTGTTCCAGTGAAAACCAACCCAGTCAATTCCACCTTTCTTCATAGCTAAAATCCCCAGACTACGCAACATCCTAGTAAACCTTTTCTGTACCCTCTCCTGAGCATCCGTCTGGTCGTGGGGTCACCAGAACTGTGTGCAATACTCCAAGTGTGGCCTAACTAAAATTTTATAAAAGCTGCAGCATAACGTGCCTATCCTTGTACTCAATGCCCCTTCCAATGAAGGCAAGCATAATTTCCACCTACACTTGACCTTCCAAAATGCATCACCTCACGTTTGTCCAGATTAAACTCCATCTGCCATTTTTCTGCCCACGCCGCCAGCTGATCTATATCCTGCTGTATCACTGTCCACAACTCTACCAATCTTTGTATCGTCTACAAACCTACTAATTAAACCAGCTACATTTTCCTCCAAATCATTTATGAAGACCACAAACAGCAGCAGTCCCAGCACTGATCCCTGTGAAACATTAGTCACAATGCTCCATTCTGAAAAGCATCTTTCCAATGCTACTGTCTCTTATGACTGAACACAGAACTGGTTCTTCTTGCCAGCTCACCCATGATACCATGTGACTTCACATTTTGTACCAGTCTGCCATGAGGGACCTTGTCAAAGGCCTTACTGAAGCTCATGAAGACATCAACCGCTTTTCACTCAATCAACTTCATTACCTTCTCAAAAAACTTAATTAGGTTAGTGAGGCATGACGTCCCCCACAAAAAACCTTGCGTTATCGCTAATAAGTCCATTTTCTTCCAAACGCGCACAGATTTTGTCAGAGAATCTATTCCACTAAATTTCCCTACCACTGACGTGAGACTCATAGGCCAGTAATTTCCTGGAAATTTCTCTGCTGTCCTTAAACAGTGGAACAATTTTGGCTATTCTCTAGTCCCCTGGGACCACACCTGTGGTAAAAGAGAATACAAAGACATATTCATACACATTCATCTTCTCTATCCTTCTATTCCTACTCACTAGCTCATGGCACCAGCAGTAATCCACATGTTAGCATCCTTGGGGATTTTTAAAAATTCCTGCCTAAATTTCCTGTATTCTCTCCTCAGAATCTCACCCTTTTCTCTTCCTATGTCATTAGTTCCAACATGTGCAACGATCTCCTGCTGGTCCCTCTCCCCTTGGAGAATATTCTGCACCCTCTCAGAGATATCCTTGATCCTGGCACCAGGAAGGTAACACACCATTCCGATGTCTCATTGTTAGCCGCAGAAACATTTGTCCATGCCTCTGACTAGAGAGTTACAATCGATTGCTTGAAATCTGACATACCTCTCACTACATTAGAGCTTGTCTCAGTACCAGAAACCTGGCTATCATTGCTACATTCCCCTGAGTCCATCCTATGGTTTCTAAAACAGCACACTTGTCTGTGATGGGGATAGCCACAGGTGACTCCTGCACTACCTTTCATGAAGGTAACCCATCTACAGGACTATATCTGCGGTTCTGCTACCTTCCCGAACCTGCCATCCATCACATCTAGCTCCTGTAAATTTCCCCATTACCTCTAAGTGCTGTTCCAACTGATCCATGCAATTTGATAGGATTCACAACCAAACAATTCCTCCAGACATAAACCATCAGGAACATGGAAACTCTTCTTAATCTTCCACAACTGACAAGAGGAGCACATCACTCTACTAAAGGTCATCTTTGCACCTTAACAGAAAATAGCACATCTCATTGCTCTAAAAGCTGCTCCAGAATAACAGTACCATTGTTTTATATTTTTTAAAAGTTTAATCAAGAGCCAGACCTCAAAACATTAAAAAAAACCCACTCTACGCATTGTAGATTTACAGAAGAAAAATCTTTTTTAAAAGAAACGCCACTTAGCTATCCCTGTTGTGGCCTCCCTGCACAGGTTTCTCCAAGGTCAGTTGTGAATTTCATTAATCATTTATTTTTCGTACAAGGAACTCCAGTGGCCAGAGATACTTGAAACTAACAGAAGCAGTCAGCTGTGAAGATTCACTGTTTTTTTTCCCCACTTCCCATATTGTACCTGCTTTCTCTCTCCCTCTTTTATAAAACAATGTGCCATTAGTTTAATCTCTCCTTTTCCAAAGTTTCAAAACAATGCAATGCAATATCTTATAAAACCATGATTGCCACTCCAAGGATGCAAAGAAATCAGTTCGAAGTCTGAAAATACTTCAGAAAAAGAACAGCTGTTATAACCACAATTTCTTTTCCATCCTGCATTTTAGATTACCCAGAATTGAGAGAGAATCCTGGATGCTTGGGTAGCAGATAATGGCATTTTTACAATATTGTGCATTTCTGTTTTTCATACCAATGTGAATAACCTACACTTCTCCGTACTGAATGCCATTTAAAGTGTGGCGTACTGGTAATGTCAATGGACAAGCGATAGACTAACTTCTGTGATATATTTAAATGACTTGGATGAAAATTTAGATGGGTGGGTTAGTAAGTTTGCAGACAAATATCATTGGAGTTATGGATATTGTAGAAGATTGTCAAAAGATACAGCAGGATATAGATCAGATGTAGATATGGTTGGAGAAATGGCAGATGGAGTTTAATCCGGGTTAAGCGTGAGGTGCTGCATTTCAGGAGATCAAATGTTAATAGCTAATGGCAGGGCCCTGAACAGCACTGATGTACAGAGGAATCTTGGGGTTCAAGTCCATAGCTCCCTGAAAGTGACCACACAAGTTGATAGGGTGACAAAGGAGATATATGCCATGGCTTGCCTCTATTGGTCAGGGAATTAAGTACAAGAGTCAGGATATCACATTGCAGCTTTATAAGACTTCGGTTAGGCCACACTTACAAGTACTGCATTCAATACTGGTCACCGCATTACAGAAAGGCTTTGGAGAGGATGCAGAAGAGGCTTACCAGGATGCTGCCTGGATTAAAGGGAATGAGCTATAAAGGAGAGGCTAGAAAAACTTGAGTTTCCTTCTCTAGAGCAGTGGAGGATTGAGGTGAGACTTGATAGAAGTCTTTAAAATTATGAGAAGCAAAGATATGGCTTATGGTCAAAATCTTTTTCCTCCCCCAGAGTTGAAAGGTCTAATTCTAGGGGGCATTCATTTAAGGTTGGGAGGTGGGGGGTTCAAAAGGAAATGTGTAAAAGCAATTTTTTTAATATAAAAGAGTGGTAGGAGTCTTTACCTGGTCTGCCCTACTCTTAACTGCCCTTTGAAATGGCTTAGTATGCCAAACAGGTCAAAAGCAACAAAGGATTGGCAATAAATGGTGACCCAGGCAGCCAATGCGTATATCCCGCATCACACTCACTTCCACATGAATCATCTGGAAATTTGGAAATGTTACATTTACATCATTGATATATTGTATACAACTGGGGTTCCAAGCACAGAACATGAAAATGACCCATTCATTCCTACTGATTTCTGTCCATTGTGTCTGCCATTCAGTTCTCAATCTATACCAGTATAGTTCTTTCAGTCTCTCATGGTCAAATTTTATAGACCAACATCTCGTGTGGGACCTTATCAGAAACTGAAAATCTGGAAATGTACCATATCCATCACTTCCCCATTTTCTAATCTGCTGGTTACATCCTCACAAAGCTTTGACAATGGATCAGTTAGACTCGGAACGTCAGCTCTTTTCTCTCCTTACAGATGCTGCCAGACCTGCTGAGATTTTCCAGCATTTTCTCTTTTGGCTATTTAACAGAATCTTTGATTTCTTGCATTAACCACAATTGGAACACTTGCCCTTTTCAAACTGGGTTACTGCACATTAAAGGAATACATTGCTATTGTAAACTTTAAACGTTAGCCATTTCCTCTATCTGGGGTCATGCATTTTAAACATAGCATCCAATCCCACAATAGTCAATTTGCCCCTCAAGTCTTCATTATTTCCTTTGCTTAGAATTAAGCCCAAGTTTTTAACTGAAATACATTATTTTTGAACTTAGTGTGAAATTTACCAAAATATGGTCAGTCTTTCCTAAAGCTACCTTTACTAGATTATTAAATTAACCTTTATTCATTGCACTTTATGAAATCTAAAATAGCTCCTAGTCAGTTTCTCAACATATAAACTCTTTAAAAAAAATACTCTACATACATTTCAAAAACTTGACCTTTACAATTTTAGTTCAGTTTGCCCAGCCTATGTAGATACAGATTCTTCAAGTTTACTACATTGCCCTCAATTCTCTACTTTATACTGTGATTACATTTCCACTGCTGTATAGTGGCCTAAAAACATGTCCCACTAAAGATTTCTCCCTTTTGCTGTTTTAGTTCTTCTTAAACTGATTCTACAATGTAAACTTTAGAACTAAAGTCATCTCTCACCGCAGCTCTAATATCTTCTTTAGAGCTACCCTTCAAGCCTTTCTCAGCTACATGTCCTTCCTAAATGTCACATATCCTTAGCTATTCAGGTTGTAGCTTTGGTTTCCTTGTAGCTAGGTCTCTGTGTGGAAGACCTGATAGCTCCTACAAAGTTCTCTCTCTGAACTGACAATTCATCTGCTTTATTCCAAATCCTATGACTATTCTGAAACAGAGCCTTCACTCTGTTCGTAAATGGTCTTTGAAAACTCTGGCCTAAAACAGGAAAAGTTTCTGACTGTAAGAGCTGCTCCTTTTTTTGAGGTATTTTAGGTGCTGGAGGCGATTTCCTCGAATTCCAGGAGCAGCAATTACTATTTTATATGCTGTTGCATGGTTTTGGAACTTTGGGAAAAAAAGTCAAAAACAACAGCAGTTTAAAGTGGGAGAAGAGCAGACAAAGGAAGCACATGGTGAGGACAGTGCAGGGGCGGGGGGGAAGAGAGAGAGAGAGAGAGATGGACATTGGAGTGCATCTGGAAAAATTAACAAACAGTGAAATTCACAACTAATCTTGGAGGAAATGTTGGGCGAAGTTCACAGTACAGAATCAGATAAGTTAATTGTTGTTTTAAGTCTGTCCAAGAGAAAGGTTGCAGTATAGAGTATAGTGGATTCTTTCTTGATTATATGTTTTTGGCATTAAATCTCTTGATTAAACTTAAAATATAAGCCATAGCTATTAATTTAACCTGAAGCAGTGTTTGTAGAGGAATAAGACAGTGTTATTTTCTGGGTCTGTAGATTGTGAGGGAGCAAAAATGGCCTTTGCAGTGATATGTACTTCTTGTCAGATTTGGGGGCTTAAAGAGAGTTTAAGGATTACTGCGGATTATATCTGCCATAAATGCTGTTGGATGCGAATCTTATCAGATCGAGTGGATTGGTTGGAGAGACAGATAGAAGCAATGAGGAATTTGCAACAGCAACAGTATGTGATGGATGGCAGTTATAGGAAGGGGGGAAAGTCTCCGATACAGTGACATAGATGGGTTAACTCCAGGAAAGGTAAGAGATAGGCACCTCGTGCAGGACTCTTGTGGATATACCCATTTCAAACAGGTATGCTGTTTCGGAAAATGAAGGGGGTGATGGATTCTCTGGGGAACGTAGCACAAACAGCCAAGTTTCTGGTGTTGAGACTGGCTCTAATGCAACGAGGGGGAAGCCGACAAACAAGAGATCAATTGTGTTAGGGGATTCTGTAGTCAGAGGTACAGACAGACGTTTCTGTGGCCAGCAGAGAAAAAGCAGAATGGTGTGTTGTTTCCCTGGTGCCAGGATCAAGGATGTCTCAGAGAGGGTGCAGAATGTTCTCATGGGGGAGAGGGGCCAGCAGGAGGTCATTGTCCACATTGGAACCAATGACATTGGAAGGGAAAAGGTTGAGACTCTGAAGGGAGATTACAGAGTGAGGCAGAAATTTAAAAAGGAGGTCCTCAAGGGTAGTAATATCTGGATTACTCACAGTG
>NC_057716.1:34923489-34941003 GCF_004010195.1 Chiloscyllium plagiosum | reverse complement strand
TTAAGTGCGTACAAGACAATTTTCTGATTTAGTATGTGGCTGTACCTACTAGAGAAGGTGCAAAACTTGACCTACTCTTGGGAAATAAGACAGGGCAGGTGACTGAGGTGTCAGTAGGGGAGCACTTTGGGGCTAGCGATCATAATTCTATTCGTTTTAAAATAGTGATGGAAAAGGATAGACCAGATCTAAAAGTTGAAGTTCTAAATTGGAGAAAGGCCAATTTTGACGGTATTAGGCAAGAACCTTCAAAAGCTGATTGAAGGCAGATGTTTGCAGGTAAAGGGACGGCTGGAAAATGGGAAGCCTTCAGAAATGAGATAACAAGAATTCAGAGAAAGTATATTCCTGTCAGGGTGAAAGGGCAGGCTGGTAGGTATAGGGAATGCTGGATATATACCTCACTAGAAGACTGGGCCCAGCAGCGTTCAGGCGAAATCTGTCTAACAATGCAGCTCCTGCTTTCGCCATGTGGCTCTGAGCTAAGAGACCCAGGTTCAAGTCCCACCTGCTCCAGACATGCGTAATAACATCGCTAAACAGCTTGATTAGAAAACATCCACCAGCCACATGCTTCCCTGTTTGGCTAGTGGTTACAATTACAATGGCTCAGTGGTTAGTACTGCAGCCTCACAGCGCCAGGGACCTGGGTTCAATTCCAGCCTCGGGTGACTGTCTGTGTGGAGTTTGAACATTCTCCCAGTGTCTGTGTGGGTGCTCTGGTTTCCTCCCACAATCCAAAGATGTGGTAAGGGAGATTGGTCATGCTAAATTGCCCACAGTGGTTAGGTTCATTAGTCAGAGGCAGATGGGTGTGGGTAGGTTGCTCTTTGGAGGTTCAGTGTGGACTTGTTGGGCCGAAGGGCCTGCTTCCACACTGTAGTGAATCTAGTCAGTGCACTCAATATTATGGCCCCAGTTTGATTCCTCGTCAGGGTTATATGCTGTTGCATTGTTTTGGAAAAGGGATGATCACCTTATCGGGATGTATTATAGACCCCCTAATAGTCAGAGGGAAATTGAGAAACAGATTTGTAAGGAGATCTCAGTTATCTGTAAGAATAATATGGTCGGGGATTTTAACTTTCCAAACATAGACTGGGACTGCCATAATGTTAAGCGTTTGGATGGAGAGGAATTTGTTAAGTGTGTGCAAGAAAATGTTCTGATTCAGTATGTGGATGTATCTACTAGAGAAGGTGCAAAACGTGACCTACTCTTGGGAAATAAGGCAGGGCAGATGACTGAGATGTCAGTGAGGGAGCACTTTGGGACGAGCGACCAGTGGGCAGCATGGTGGTTAGCACTGCTGCCTCTCAGCGCCAGAGACCCGGGTTCAATTCCCGCCTCAGGCGGCTGACTGTGTGGAGTTTGCACATTCTCCCAGTGTCTGCGTGGGTTTCCTCCAGGTGCTCCGGTTTCCTCCCACAGTCCTAAGATGTACAGGTCAGATGAATTGGCCATGCTAAATTGCCCATAGTGTTAGGTAAGGGGTAAATGAAGGGGTATGGGTGGGTTGCGCTTCGGTGGGGCGGTGTGGACTTGTTGGGCCGAAGGGCCACTCTGCAAGTAATCTAATCTAATTCTATTAGTTTTAAAATAGTGATGGAAAAGACCAGATCTAAAAGTTGAAGTTCTAAATTGGAGAAAGGCCAATTTTGACAGTATTAGGCAAGAACTTTCAAAAGTCTAGATTAGAATGGTGCTGGAAAAGCACAGCAGTTCAGGCAGCATCCGAGGAGCAGTAAAATCGACGTTTCGGGCAAAAGCCCTTCATCAGGAATACAGGCAGGGGAAAAGGGGGAAAATGAGAAAACTATTGAAGTCCACATGGATGCCCTGGGGTTGAAGTGTTCTGAGGTGGAAGATGAAGCGTTCTTCCTCCAGGCATCTGGTGGTGAGGGAGTGGCAGTGAAGGAGGCCCAGGACCTCCATGTCCTCGGCAGAGTGGGAGGAGGAGTTGAAATGTTGGGCCACAGGGCGGTGTGGTTGATTGGTGCGGGTGTCCCAGAGATGTCACCTAAAGCGCTCTGCTAGGAGGTGTACAGTCTCCCCAATGTAGAGGAGACCGCGTCGGGAGCAACGGCTACAATAAATGATATTGGTGGATGTGCAGGTAAAACTTTGATGGGATGTGGAAGGCTCCTTAAGGGCCTTGGATGGAGGTGAGGGAGGAGGTGTGGACACAGGTTTTGCAATTCCTGCGGTGGCAGGGGAAGGTGCCAGGATGGGAGGGTGGGTTGTAGGGGAGACGTGGACCTGACCAGGTAGTCACGGAGGAAACTGTCTTTGCGGAAGGCGGAAAGGGGTGGGAAGGGAAATATATCTCTGGTGGTGGGGTCCGTTTGGAGGTGGCGGAAATGTCAGCGAATGATTTGGTTTATGCGAAGGTTCATAGGATGGAAGGTGAGCACCAGGGGCATTCTGTCCTTGTTACGGTTGGAGGGGTGGGGTCTGAGGGCGGAGGTGCGGGATGTGGACAAGATGCGTTGGAGGGCATCTTTAACCACGTGGGAAGGGAAATTCCGGTCTCTGAAGGAGGCCATCTGGTGTGTTCTGTGGTGGAACTGGTCCTATTGGTAGCAAATACGGCGGAGGCTGAGGAATTGGGAATACGGGATGGCATTTTTGCAAGAGATAGGGTGGGAAGAGGTGTAATCCAGGTAGCTATAGGAGTCGGTGGGTTTGTAAAAAATGTCGGTGTCAAGTCAGTTGTCATTAATGGAGATGGAGAGGTCCAGGAAGGGGAGGGAGGTGTCAGAGATGGTCCAGGTAAATTTAAGGTCAGGGTGGAATGTGCTGGTGAAGTTGATGAATTGCTCAACCTCCTCGCGGGAGCACGAGGTGGCGCCAATGCAGTCATCAATGTAGCGGAGGAAGTGGTGGGGAGTGGTGCCAGTGTAATTACGGAAGATGGACTGTTCTACGTAGCCAACAAAGAAACAGGCATAGCGAGGGCCCATACAGGTGCCCATGGCTACCCCTTTGGTCTGGAGGAAGTGGGAGGATTCGAAGGAGAAATTGTTAAGGGTGAGGACCAGTTCAGCCAGACGAATGAGAGTGTCGGTGGAAGGGTATTGTTGGGGACGTCGGGAGAGGAAGAAACGTAGGGCTTGGAGGCCCTGGTCATGGCAGATGGAGGTGTAGAGGGATTGGATATCCATAGTGAAGATGAGGCGTTGGAGGAGGTGGAGGGCGTGGGTGGTGTCTCGAACGTATGTGGGTAGTTCTTGGACTAGGGGGATAGGACAGTGTCGAGATAGGTAGAAATGGGTTCAGTGGGGCAGGAGCATGCTGAGACAATGGGTCGGTCAGGTTGGTCTGGCTTGTGGATCTTGGGAAGGAGGTAGAACTGGGCAGTGCGGGGTTCCCGAACTATGAGGTTGGAAGCTGTGGGTGGGAGATCTTCTGAGGTGATGAGGTTCTGTATGATCTGGGAGATGATGGTTTGGTGATAGGGGGTGGGGTCATGGTCGAGGGGACGGTAGGAAGAGGTGTCCTCGAGTTGGCGTTTGGCTTCAGCGATGTAGAGGTCAGTGCGCCAGACTACCACTGCGCCCCCTTTGTCCGCTGGCTTGATGGTGAGGAGAGGATTGGAGCAGAGGGATTGGAGGGCTGCGCGTTGTGAGGAGGAGAGGGTGGAGTGGGGGAGGGGGGTCGACAGGTTGAGGCGGTTAATGTCCCGGCGGCAGTTGGAAATGAAGAGGTCGAGGGCAGGTAACAGGCCAGCGCGGGGTGTCCAGGTGGATGCAGTGTGTGGAGGTGGGAGAAGGGGTCCTCGGAAGGTGGGCGGGAATCCTGATTGTGGGAATGGGGGCGGAGCCTGTGACTGGTCTGGGTGTGGTGGTGGGGGGAATGGGGGTGGAGTCATGAGCAGGGCTGATGTTCCCTGCAGGGTTCTGGGGGGCGGGGATGGTGACAGTGGTATCTGTGGGAGGCGTGTCAAGAGAATCTAGGTGAGTGGCATTGGTGGGGGCGGAAGTGGTGGCAAACATGGCAGTAGGCCAGGGCGGACGTCACTGAGCGTGTGACATCAGCGATGATGTGAGGGGCGGAAGTGATGTCACGTATGGTGCATGAGGAATTGAGGGGGGTGAAAGTGGCTGTGGAAACGGCCATGTTGGGGGCAGAAGTGACATCATTTTTACCAAGAACTTTCAAAAGCTGACTGGGCGCAGATGTTCGCAGGTAAAAGGGATGGCTGGAAAATGGGAAGCCTTCAGAAATGAGATAATGAGAGTCCAGAGAAAGTATATTCCTGTCAGGGTGAAAGGAAATGCTGGTAGGTATAGGGAATGCTGGATGGCTACAGAAATTGAAGTTTTGGTTAAGAAAAAGAAGGAAACATATCTCAGGTATAGACAGGAGAGATCGAGAGAATCCTTAAGAGTGTAAAGGCAGGAGAAGTATACTGAAGAGAGAAATCAGGAGGGCAAAAAGGGGACATGAGATAGCTTTGGCAAACAGAGTTGAGAATCCAAAGGATTTTTACAAATACATAAAGGACAAAAGGGTACGTATGGAGAGAATAGAGCCCCTCAAAGATCAGCAAGGCAGCCTTTGTGTGGAGCCACAGGAGAGGGATACTAAATGAGTATTTTGCATCAGTGTTTACTATGGAGAAGGACATGGAAGATATAGAATGTAGGGAAATAGATGGTAACATCTTGAAAAATGTCCATATTGCAGAGGAGGAAGTGCTGAATGTCTTAAAGCTCAAAAGTGGGTAAAACCCAAGGAACTTATCAGGTGTACCCTAGAACTCTGTAGGAAGCTAGAGAAGTGATTGCTGGGCCTCTTACGGAGATATTTGCATCATCGATGGTCACAGGTGAGGTGCCGGAAGACTGGAGGTTGGCTAACATGGTGCCACTGTTTAAGAAACATGGTAAGGACAAGCCAGGGAACTAAAGACCAGTAAGCCTGATGTCAGTGGTGGGCAAGTTGTTGGAGGGAATCCTGAGGGACAGGATGTACATGTATTTGGAAAGGCAAGGACTGATTAGAGAACTGTGCGTGGGAAATCATGTCTCACAAACTTGATTGAGTTTTTTTGAAGAAGTAACATAGAGGATTGATGAGGGCAGAGCGGTAGATGTGATCTATTTGGACTTCAGTAAGGCGTTCGACAAGGTTCCCTTTGTCTATTTATCTTATCCACACCCCTCATGATTTTGTAAACCTCTATAAGGTCACCCCTCAGGCTCCGACACTTCAGGGAAAACAGCTCCAACCTATTCAATCTCTCTCATTAGCTCAAATCCTCCAACCCTGGCCAACATCCTTGTAAATCATTTTCTCAACCCTTTTAAGTTTCACAACATCCTTCTGATAGGAAAGAGACCAGAATTGCACACAATATTCCAAAAATGTGACCTAACCAATGTCCTGTACAGCCGCAACACGACCTCCCAGCTCCTGTACTCAATATAGGGAAACCTCGATTATCTGAACGTGATGGGCAGATAATTGATTATTTGGTTAATCGATTAAATGCCTTTCCTCTGGGGCTCGAAGTTCTTAAAGTCTGCTCCTTGTTCAGGAGACTACAGCAGCACACAGCGCCCCCCAACCCCATCCAACACAGCCCCACTCCACCCCACCACTCCCTCTCCAGAGCAGCCGGACTGGATACCAATCACAAGACTGCTGCTCATGCTGTTGTTATCTTTATGCGCGAGTCTCCAAATAGCGTGCACACACACCACACACACACCTTTTCCTGCAACCTTTTGACAGTTTCCACATTTGCCCCGTACAGGGCAATGTTGGAGAGATTATCTGGTGGGGGGGTGGAATTCGTGTACACCTCTCTGTAGAACCCCAGGGAAAGTGTGGGGGGGCAAGAGAGGGTGGGAGGTCAGTCATTTGGAGATGGTGCCTGTTTAAATCACGGGAAACAAAACACTGTTGGAAACAAGTCTTTGATGTAATGTTTCTATTGGGACCTCGAGATCTCCTTTGGATAATCAGATTGTTGGATAATTGGTATTCGGATAATCAAGGTTCCCCTGTACTCTGACCAATAAAGGAAACCATACCAAATGCCTTCTTCACTATCCTATCTACCTGCAACTCTACTTTCAAGGAGCTATGAACCTGCACTCCAAGGTATCTTTGTTCAGCAACACTCCCAGGACTTTACCATTAAGTGTATAAATTCTGCTAAGATTTGCTTTCCCAAAATGCCGCACTTCGCATTTACCTGAATTAATCTCCATCCTCCACTCCTCAGCCCATTGGCCCATTGGCCCATCTGATCAAGATCCCATTGTAATTTGAGGTAACCTTCTTTGCTGTCCACTACACCTCTAATCTGGGGTAATCTGCAAATTTATACTATACCTCTTATGCTCACACCCAAATCATTTATATAAATGATTAAATGTAGTGCACCTAGCAGCAATCCTTGTGGCACTCCATTGTCACTGGCCATCAGTCTGAAAAACAACCCTCCACCACCATATCTTCTACCTTTGAGCCAGTTCAGTATCCAAATGGCTAGTTTTCCCCATATTCCATGAGGTCTCACCTTATTAACCAGTCTCCCATGGGGAACCTTGTGGAAGGCCTCACTGAAGTCCATTAGATCACATCTACCACTCTGCCCTCATCAATCGTCTTTGTTACTTCTTCAAAAAACTATTCAATCAAGTTTGTGAGACATGATTTCCCATGCACAAAGCTATGTTGACTATCCCTTGTCAGTTCTTTCCTTTCCAAATACATGTACATGCTGTCCCTCAGGATTCCCTCCAACAACTTGCCCACCACTGATGTCAGGCTCACTGGCCTATAGTACTCTGGCTTGTCCTTACCACCCTTCTTAAATAATGGCACCACGTTAGCCAACCTCCAGACTTCCGGTACCTCACTTGTGACTATCAACGATACAAATATCTCAGCAAGAGGCTTAGCAATCACTTCCCTAGCTTTCTGCAGAGTTCCAGGGTACACCTGATAAGGTCCTGGGGATTTATGCACCTTCATGCGTTTCAAGACATCCAGCACTTCCTCCTCTGTAATATGGACATTTTTCAAGATGTCACCATTTATTTCCCTCCATCCTATATCTTCCATGTCCTTCTCCACAGTAAACGCTGATGCAAAATACTCGCTTAGTCACATGTCCTGTGACTCCACACAAAAGCCGCCTTGCTGACTTTCAGGGGCCCTATTCTCACTGCTGTTTGTCATTTTTAAAAAAGACCTGGATGAGGGCGTAGAAGGATGGGTTAGTAAATTTGTGGATGACACTAAATGTCAGTAAAGTTGTGGATAGCGTTGTAGGTTACAGAAGGACATAGATAAGATGCAGAGCTGGGCTGAGAGATGGCAAATGGAGTTTAATGTGGAAAAGTGTGAGGTGATTCACTTTGGAAGGAGCAACAGAAATAAAAAAAGAGTACTGGGCTAATAGTAAGATTCTTGGTAGTGTAGATGAGTAAAGAGATCTCTGTGTCCACGTACATAGATCCTTGAAAGTTGCCACCCAGGTTGATAATGTTGTTAAGAAGGCATTTGGTGTGTTAACTTTTTATTGTAGAGGGATTGAATTTAAGAACCATAAGGTCATGCTGCAGCTGTACAAAACTCTGTTGCAGCCAAACTTGGAGTATTGCATACACTTCTGATCACAGCATCATAGGAAGGTGATAAGCTTTGGAAAGGGTTCAGAGAAAAACTAGGGTGTTGTCTGGCATGGAAGGAAGGTCTTATGAGGAAAGGCTGAGGGACTTGAGGCTGTTTTTGTTGGAGAGAAGGTTGAAAGTGACTTCATAGAGGCATTAGATAATCAGAGGGTTAGATAGGGCAGACAGTAAGAGCCTTTTTCCTCAGATGGTGATGGCTAGCACGAGGGGACATAGCTTTAAATTGAGGGGTAATAGATATAGAGCAGATGTCAGAGGTAGTTTCTTTACTCAGAGTAGTAGGGGCGTGGAACACTGCCTGCAACAGTAGTAGACTCGCCAACTTTAAAGGCATTTAAATAATGATTCGATAAACATATGGATGAAAATGGAATCGTGTCGGTTAGATGGGCTTCAGATTGGTTTCACAGGCTTGCACAATATGAGGGCTGAAGGGCCTGTACTGTGCTGAAATGTTCTATGTTGTGGTAAGTGGCAGAGCCCATAGAAGCATTAAGATTAGATTAGATTAGATTAGATTAGATTACCTACAGTGTGGAAACAGGCCCTTCGGCCCAACAAGTCCACACCGACCCGCCGAAGCGCAACCCACCCATACCCCTACACTTGCCCCTTCACAATTGGCAATTTAGTATGGCCAATTCACCTGACCTGCCCATCTTTGGACTGTGGGAGGAAACCGGAGCACCCGGAGGAAACCCACGCAGACACGGGGAGAATGTGCAAACTCCACACAGTCAGTCGCCTGAGACGGGATTTGAACCCAGGTCTCTGGTGCTGTGAGGCAGCAGTGCTAACCACTGTGCCACCGTGCCGCCCCATACAGAGGGATCTAGGCATACAGGTCCACAGTTCCCTGAAGGTGGCAACACAAGTGAAAGGATGATCAAATAAAGCAAACAGCAAGTTGCCTTCATCAGTTGGGGCGAGTGTATAAAAAAAATTGTCCAGTCATGTTGAGGCTGTATAGAACTTGAGTTAGGCCATATTTGAAATATTGCCTACAATTCTGGTTACCACATTACCAGAAGGATGTGGAGGCTTTGGAAAGGGTACTGAAAGTTTACCAGGGTGTGGTCTGGTTTGGAGGGTATGATCTGTGAGGAGAGATTGGACATTGTTGGTTTGTCTTCACTTGAACAGAGGCTGCAGGGTGACTTGATAGAGTTTACAAAATAATGAGAAGCATGGATAGATGAGAGGGCTTCTCATTATTTATTCTCCCAGGGGACAAATATCAACTTTTCTCGGAGACACAGGAAGCATGATGGTACAGTGGTTAGCACTGCTCCCCTCAGCACCAGGGATCCAGGAGTTTGATTTCATCCTTGGTTAACTGTGTGGAGTTTGCACATTTTCTCCATGTCTGTGTGGGTTTTCTCCAAGTGCTCCAGTTTCTTCCCACAGTCCAAAGATGTGCAGGTAAGGCAGATTGGTCGTACTAAATTGTCCGTAGTGTCCAGGTTAGGCAGATTAGGCATGCTTAACATGGGGTTACAGGGATAGAGTAGGGAGCTGGATCTGGGTCTAGGTGGGATGCTCTTTGGAGAGTTGGTGGAGATTCAATGGGCCGAATGGCCTCTACTGTTCTATAGGTTTAAGGTAAAAGGGAAAAAGTTTAAAGGAGATGGGAGAGGCAAGTTGTTTTTTACACAAGGGTAAGTGCCTGGAATGCATTGCCAGAGAGGTGCTGGTAGAAGCAGATACAACAACGACATTTAAGAGATGATTTGGAGATGCCGGTATTGGACAGGGGTGTACAAAGTTAAAAATCACACAACACCAGGTTATAGTTCAACAGGTTTAATTGGAGGCACACTAGCTTTCGGAGCGGTGCTCCTTCATCAGGTGGCAGTGGAGGGCTCAATCCTAACACAGAATTTATAGCAAATATAAACTATATAGCAAAATATAAACTATATAGCAAATATAGTGTGATGTAACTGAAATTATACATTGAAAAATTGATTGTCTGTTAAGCCTTTCATCTGTTAGAATAAAGTGATAGTTTCACTTCTTTCATGTGTAAATCACAAAATCTTTTTTTAAAAAAGTTGCATTCTCGGGTTAGCTGTTAACAATGGTGATAGCCAGACAATATGTTGAAGGTGTTAGTCCTCTGTATTCTCGGTCTATGCCATGATGTTTAGATTGATTCTAATCTAAAAAGTGAGATAACGGAGTTTTACATGAATTCATGCATTTTTTTTAGCAAAGTACAATGTAACCCTGCAAGTACAAATTCACCCCACAAAATATATGCGCGCATGTGGGTCTTTGTCTGTGTGTGTGCGCGCGCGCGTGCGTGTGTCTGTCTGTCTCTGTCTGGGTGGGTTTGTGGTTGTGAGTGTGAGAAAGTGCATGTATGTGTGTGTGTGTAGTGAGTGCAGAGTGTCTTAAATCTGTGAGAGGGTGCATGTGGGAGTGTGGGAGTGTGTGTGTCTGTAAGGGTGTGTGTGGGTGTCTGTGTGCACGTCTGTGTAAGTGTGTGTCTGTGTATGTGTGCGTGCGTGTGTATAGGAGTGTGTGTGCGTGTGTACAGTGCAATAGTAGTCACCTGTAATGTGACATGAACCCAAGGTCCCATTTAAGAGCCATCTTGATAGAGACATGTATAGGCAGGATATAGAGGGATATGGACTGCTACAGGCAGAGGGCTTTTAGTTCAGAAGGGCATCAAACAATGGCAAACTTGGTGAGCTGAAGAACCTGTTCCTGTGCCATACTATACTCTTTGTTTTTATTTGTGAAACAAATTCTTGTTCATAAAATGGTGTTAAAACTGCCTCATCTTACAAATGTTTTTGTTTCCTTCATAACAGATTTCTATCAAGAGCACAAAGAGAGGTTAGACCAAAGGGTCTGTTTCCACACTGTATGACTATCTATTCTCCAAGATTAACACTACATAACTAAACTCCAGCAGTCTTCCAGGAAGGTTCCTCAATAGCTATCCTGACAAACAAAAGCTTCAAATTATCCTGTTCTAGGCAGGGCAATAACACAATAGCCTCAAACTTGCATACTCCAAAATTTAGGATCAGCATTGAGGATCTGGGACCATCTCGGATAGACTTTGAAGTTATAAACTCAAGCTCATTATGTTTTCAGCTCAAATACATGCATTTTTGACCCCCTACAAAGAATTAATCTAACACCCAAACAGTTTTTAAACTAGCTTGCATGGATCAGTAATTCTAAAGAGGAACATTTGATTAAAATTACTTTGGCACAACCATGACATTCAGTGCTACCAATGAAAGCAACTGCTTGTTAATCGCATTCCTAACTAGGAAATTCCCAAGTGAAGCAGAGAGAAACTAACAACATTCTTACCTGTAGACAAGGCCATCATGATGCCTGCATCTCTTCCAGGAGACAGGAGAAGAAGCAGGTGACAAATTGAGTGGAGGGATCAAACTGTTGACTGATTCGGTTAGCTGTGCACTCTGCAGACAATTAATAAATAATGTTTTCAAACTCTTAGACAGTATGATTCAGTGCAAGTGAAGTAAATGCTAATCCAGCATTTTCCCCTTGAACTATCTTTAACCTGTAGTTTAACTGGAAGACAATTTTACAGAACTTAGTTTCTTCATCTCAATTATTTTACATGCCTTTGTTTAATAGATTGAGACTGTAACATTACTGGCAGTTCAAGATATCAACAAGTTCCAGCTTTAACTTTGTTTTCTACCTGTTTATCTATATTCCTTAGAAGCAGCAAAGGGCTGCTTGGTGTTATTTCCAAATTGCATTCCAGAGCTAAATCCTTTATCTCCACAGGCGTTTTATTATCCTTGGTTGCAGCTAATAAAGCTGCAGCTTCTGTCAACTCCATCTGCTTTTCGAGAGCGTCTTCGGACAACTGAGAAGCGTCCAGAGTCACGGTTTCCTAGACAACAATTAAACAAAATGATTGGAGTTAGGAAACATTGCTTCAAGTGAGTTACTCTGCTAATTAATGAAAGGAAACCTTCAAAACCTCGTTCTGAAAAATGAAACACCCTAACGACAAATGATAGATTACATAAACTAAAAAATATTGTAGGTTACAATGGCACTTGTGTGGTCCTAGATAAGGTTTGATTAAAGATGACATATACTTCAGGCCTTGTCTTGTTCTCATACAATGATCTCAACCATATTTTCCAACAGGAATCACTGGGTAATGAGCAGTATTAAAAGTCCTTAAGGGTTCTTAATCCTAAATTCTGAGTGTTTTGGGGTCTGAGTGGAGATATCAAAAATATTCCAAATGCAGCATACCTGAATACTAGAGTGCACAGTTATAAAGTCAGATGTAAATTGTTAGGGCACACAAAGGGAATTTCACTTAAAAAGGTGTTGCAACTGAGAATTATTTTTTTTTAAATTGGCTGAATATTAACAAAAAACAGCTGGTGATGCCAAGCTTTAAATTACAGAACACAAATTTGTATATATAACCCATACAAAATGGGTTAATGCTCTCAAATCAGCTGGCATGGATACAATGTTAAACATTTGCTTTTAAATTTAAAGCAAACTGCTATTTCCGCTGGTTCTCTATTTTACCTTTGCAGCACGTAGGTGCTTGTAGATTTCGTTTATTTGGCGTATCCTATACTCTAGTTCTGCTATCTGGGCTTGAAGCCATGTCCACCGGCTTGCAACTTCAGCTCGATCAATGATCCATCTCCTTTCTGACCTGTACTTACTGTAAAACAAAATTGTTTATAATTTCATTTTGACCGATTTAACAATTTACCAACCTGGTCTCCACTCAATATTTGCATTGCTTCATCTTAGAGGACAACAATTTGATATTCTAAAGTCATAAAGAGTTATTAAAATGTATCAATAATACTATGCACAATTTGGATGCTGAAACATTATTCCTCTCTCTGCAAATGCGATCAAAATATTAGTTAATATTGCAGTCAAGGAGGTTAAAACTTCATCATCCTTGGCTGCTACCTAACCAAAACCCTGGTTAAATTACTTTTGAGCTTTTCACACGATTCCCCATGGCTCAAGTTGCTCATGGTATAATTTTATCTCAGGATCTTGGTGGCATTCCTAATATATTAATTTTTGTTTTGTCTTACTTGCTCTTTTTAGATTAGATTAGATTACTTACAGTATGGAAACAGGCCCTTCGGCCCAACAAGTCCACACCGCCCCGCCGAAGCGCAACCCACCCATACCCCTTCATTTACCCCTTACCTAACACTACGGGCAATTTAGCATGGCCAATTCACCTGACCTGCACATCTTTGGACTTGTGGGAGGAAACCGGAGCACCCGGAGGAAACCCACGCAGACACAGTGAGAACGTGCAAACTCCACACAGTCAGTCGCCTGAGGCGGGAATTGAACCTGTGTCTCTGGCGCTGTGAGGCAGCAGTGCTAACCACTGTGCCACCGTGCCACCAACTTATGCCGTTCTTCCAAAAAAAAAACCTATTCTTTTAACTACACAGTCTTGAATGTCTGAGTAGAAACTTTTAAATATATTGTATTTAATTGAAGTCTTTGTCACAAACTTCCAGATGGAATAAATAGCAAGCCAGAGGAAACTAGGTGGGCTCACTAAGATTATCTATGTTTGCACCAATTCTAGTACAACATAACTGCAATGATCTTTTCTAAATTTTGTCACTGAAAAATAATTGGTTAAGTCGCAGTATATACCAATGTTTTTGGTTTCTTGTTAAAGTACAAATGACCAAGAAACAGAAGTAGGCCTTTCAGAACCCCAAACCTGCTCTACTATTTAATAATGTCATGGTTGACCTGAATGCCCAGAATGTAGATTGGAGGTTACAATTTTCAATAACATTTCATCCTTTGATTAAAAACCTGCCCACCTCTGCCTTAGGTAGATTCAAGGACTCTGGTTCTACCATCTTTTCAAGAGAATGTTATGGAAGGCTCAATCCTGGAGACAAAAAAAAGCCTTGTGTTTTAAATGGGTGACTCATTCATAAACAGTAGCCCCTAGTAATAAATTCAAGAAAAATCCTTGCCACATCCAGCACCTTGTATGTTTCAATTAAGTCAGCTCTTACTTTCTAAACTCCAGTGAATACAGGTCTGGCCTGACCAACCATTCCTCATGAGAGAGGATTCACCGTTGGCAAGCAATAGTGTAGGGAACCTTCTCTGAACTTCTTCCAACACATTTGCTTCCTTCCTTAAGGAAGAAATCCAGTAATGTACATAGTACGCCAGATATAGTTTCAACGTATATTAGATTAGATTAGATTACATTACATTACAGTGTGGAAACAGGCCCTTCGGCCCAACAAGTCCACACCGACCCGCCGAAGCGAAACCCACCCATACCCCTACATTTACCCCTTACCTAACACTACGGGCAATTTAGCATGGCCAATTCACCTGGCCCTGCACATTTTTGGATTGTGGGAGGAAACCGGAGCACCCGGAGGAAACCCACACAGACACAGGGAGAACGTGCAAACTCCACACAGTCAGTCGCCTGAGGCGGGAATTGAACCCGGGTCTCTGGCACTGTGAGGCAACAGTGCTAACCACTGTGCCACCCACTATATTGTATAACTGAATAATAACCTCCCTCATTTTGCATTCAATTCTTCTTACAATGGTATTCTACTTGCTTTCCTAAATACTTGATGAGCCACAGTACCGATTGGTGTGGCACACCACTTGTTACATCTTGCCAAACAAAAAGATCCAGTTATGGCTATTCGCTACTAGCCAATATGTGACTGCTACAACATTTTATTTTAGGCATTTGCTTTTGATCTTTACTTCACTTTTTCAAATGACCTCCTGGAAATCTAATTACAGTACATCCACTGGCTTCCATTTAGCTATGTTATGAAGGTGTAAGGGGTACAGTATTTTTAAGAGAGTTAAACGCTAGCAGAACTACCTGATACAGCACAGAGTGTTCTGAATACGGAACAATGTAACAATTGGTCGAAGTGCTAGATTCACTGGGTTGCCTGGACATGACAAAACAAATTCAAATTCAGCCAGTCAATTTAAATTATACCCCCCCAAAAAAAAACCTCCAATCAAGTTTGAATTTAGTATATCGACGATATTAAAACCCAAATGAAACTAATCTGACGCTTTGGGCTTTAAGACCAGGAAAAATTGAACAGTTGAGGGATTACTGCCAAAAGACCAACAGATGTAGGCTGCTAGTCAAAACTCTGAGGGGTACCTGACTAGAGGAGGAGTTTGCACATAGAAAAACATTTACACCATCCTGCAGAGCAAATCGACAGAGGAAGATATAAAGAGATTTGACCGCTGGCTGGTTTTGAAATCTGAATTTCAGTAAATCTTAATTGGGTGTTTATAGAAGGGAAAGGAGGTGTAAATAATTGTTAGTTAATTATTCTCTTGTGATATTTTAAGAATAAAGTTGTTAATGTTTACTTTAAATAGTTCTTGGCCTCTCGAATTTTCACAGATTACTGCATGGGATAGATCTTTTCTGCGTTGCTGGTTTAGAACATAGAACAGTACAGCACAGAACAGGCCCTTCAGCCCACGATGTTGTGCCGACCACTGATCCTCATGTATGCACCCTCAAATTTCTGTGACCATGTGCATGTCCAGTAGTCTCTTAAATGTCCCCAATGACCTTGCTTCCACAACTGCTGCTGGCAACGCATTCCATGCTCTCACAACTCTGTGTAAAAAGAACCCGCCTCTGACATCCCCTCTATACTTTCCTCCAACCAGCTTAAAATTATGACCCCTCGTGTTAGTCATTTCTGCCCTGGGAAATAGTCTCTGGCTATCGACTCTATCTATGCCTCTCATTATCTTGTATACCTCAATTAGGTCCCCTCTCTTCCTCTTTTTCTCCAATGAAAAAAGTCCGAGCTCAGTCAACCTCTCTTCATAAGATAAGCCCTCCAATCCAGGCAGCATCCTGGTAAACCTCCTCTGAACCCTCTCCAAAGCATCCACATCTTTTCTATAATAGGGCGACCAGAAATGGACGCAGTATTCCAAGTGCGGTCTAACAAAAGTTTTATAGAGCTGCAACAAGATCTCACAACTCAAACTATCCCCCTGTTAATGAAAGTCAAAACACCATATGCTTTCTTAACAACCCTGTCCACTTGGGTGGTCATTTTAAGGGATCTATGTACCTGCACACCAAGATCCCTCTGTTCCTCCACATTGCCAAGAATCCTATCCTTACTCCTGTACTCAGCTTTCACATTCGACCTTCCAAAATGCATCACCTCGCATTTATCCAGGTTGAACTCCATCTGCCACCTCTCAGCCTATCTGTGCATTCTATCAATGTCCCGCTGCAGACTACAACAGCCCTCTATACTGTCAATTACACCTCCAACCTTTGTGTCGTCTGCAAACTTGCTGACCCATCCTTCAATCCCCTCATTCAAGTCACTAATAAAAATTACAAACAGTAGAGGCCAAGGACAGAGCCCTGTGGAACACCACTCACCACAGACTTCCAGGCAGAATATTTTCCTTCTACTACCACTCGCTGTCTTCTGTTGGCCAGCCAATTCTGTATCCAGACAGCTAGGTTCCCTGTACCCCATTCCTCCTGACCTTCTGAATGAGCCTACCATGGGGAACGTTATCAAATGCCTTGCTGAACGTTATCAAATGCCATCCACAGCTCAACCCTCATCAACTTTTCTAGTCATATCCTCAAAGAACTTGATAAGGTTTGTGAGGCATGACTTGCCCCTCACAAAGCCATGTTGACTGCATTTAATCAAGCCATGCTCTTCCAGATGGTTATAAATCCTATCCCTCAGAATCCTTTCTAACACCTTGCAGACGACAGACGTGAGACTGACTGGTCTGTAATTGCCGGGGATTTCCCTATTTCCTTTCTTGAAGAGAGTAATTACATTTGCCTCTCTCCGGTCCTCAGGTACGACTCCAGTGGAGAGCGAGGATGCAAAGATCTTCGCAAGTGGCGAAGCAATTGCATTTCTCGTTTCCCAAAGCATCCGAGGACAAATCTGGTCCGGGCCTGGCGACTTGTCAATCTTAATGTTTGACAAAATTTTCAGCACATCAGCTTCTTCTATCTTTATCCCCCCATCCAGCATGCACACCTGCTCTTCAAAAGGTTTCATTCACTACAAAGTTCATTTTTTTTGTAAAGACAGAAGCAAAAAACACATTTAGGGCTTCCCCCAACCTCCTCAGGACTCCACACGCAAATTCCCTATGCTGTTAAAAATCACACAACACCAGGTTAAAGTCCAACAGGTTTAATTAGAAGCACACTAGCTTTCGGAGTGACGCTCCTTCATCAGGTGATTGTAGAGGGCTCAATCGTAACACAGAATTTATAGCAAAAATTTTTGCTGTGTTACAATTGAGCCCTCGACAATCACCTGATGAAGGAGCGTCACTCCGAAAGCTAGTGTGCTTCCAATTAAACCTGTTGGACTATAACCTGGTGTTGTGTGATTTTTAACTTTGTACACCCCAGTCCAACACCGGCATCTCCGAATCATTCCCTATGCTATCCCTGATTGGCCCTACTCTTTCTTTGACCATTCTCTTATTCCTCACATAAGTGTAAAATGCCTTTGTGTTCTCCCTAATCCGTTCTGCCAAGCCTTTCTCGTGCCCCCTCCTGGCTCTCCTCAGACCATTTTTGAGATCCTTCCTCACCTGCCTGTAATCCTCTAGAGCTGAACTTGACCCTAGCTTCCTCCACCTTATGTAAGCTACCTTTTTCCTTTTTGATGAGAAGCTCCACCGCTCTCGTCATCAAGGTTCCTTTATCTTACCACTTCTTGCCTGTCTCAGAGGGACATATTTATTCATCACTTGCAACAACTGTTCCTTTAACAGTCTCCACATATCTATAGTG
>NC_057716.1:34848793-34923170 GCF_004010195.1 Chiloscyllium plagiosum | reverse complement strand
ATTCAAATCTTCTGCTCGAAGGAGGTTCCAATCAATATTGGAAAAGGTAATGTCACCCATTGCAACAACCTACTATGTCCACACTTTTCCAAAATCTGCCGACCTATGCTTTCTTCCATCTCCCTGCTGCTATTGGGGGGCCTGTAGTGAACCCCTAACGAGGTGACTGCTCCCTTGCTGTTCCTAAATTTCCACCCATACTGACTCAGTAGGCAGACCTTCCTCGACAATGGAAGTTTCTGTAGCTGTGATACCCTCTCTGATTAGTAGTGCTACACCCCCTCCTCCCTATTCTTTTTAAATGCTCTAAACCCTGGAATATCCAGCAACCATTCCTGCCCCTGAGAAACCCATGTCTCTGTTATGGCCACAACATCATAGCACCAGGTACTGATCCATGCTCTAAGTTCATTACTTTTATTTATGATACTCCTTGCGTTAAAGCAAACACACTTTAACTGATCCCTGGGTTCCTTCCCAGGAAAATTCTTCCCACTATCTGGTCTACCTCTTGCTATTGCCTCATCTGCATCAACTCTCACCTCTGATATACAGCTCAGGTTCCCACCCCCCTGCCATACTAATTTAAACCCTCTCGAACTACTCGAGCAAACCTTCCACCCAGGACATTGGCCCCCTTCCAGTTCAGATGCAACCCATCCTTCTTGTACAGGTCCCACCTTCCCCAGAAGGCATCCCAACTACCTCCCTCCTACACCAGCTGCGCAGCCACGTGTTAGAGCTGCGCCTGCTCCCTGTTCCTCGCCTCGCTATCTCGTCGCACCGGTAGTAAACTAGAGAAGACTATTCTGTTCATCCTGCTTTGCAGCTTCCATGCTAACTCCCTGAAATCACTTTTTATATCCTCGATCCTTTTCCTGGCTATATCATTAGTGTCAATATGTGCCTCTTATGTGTGCCAATATAGTGCCAATTTAAATTAAGCAGGAGGGTTTACCCCATGTTGTAACAGTTATAGCATGTCTACTTTCTCAAAAGAACTGTAACAGATATCCTTGTTGCAATAGGTCAAGTGCTGGAAAATAAAAATTAGAATAGTTAAGTGGCTATTTTTTGACCAATGCAGACCTGATGGGCTGAAGGACTTCTGTCTGTGCTACAACTACATGTTCAACATGTTTTCTCTTCCCCAAGATTATGTAAATTCTTATTACCTTGAACTCAAAGTGTCCTGCTGGGAACTTCTTACATGACAGACACTAAACTAATCTGCCTGTATTTTCCTAATTCATCTCTCTTGCTTTTTCAATGGAGGATTACCCGATATTCAGCTAGAATGGAACCTTCCCTGAATTTAGGGTGTTTGGGAAAATTAAAATGAATGTGTCAATAATCTCAAGAGCTATGCAAGTCCTTAGGATAAAGTCCATCACAACCTAGGCACTTGTCAACCCACAGTTCCAAACACTTACTCAGCTTTCTTATAGAGTCGAAGAGTTATATGACATGGAAAATCGACCCTTTGGTCCTACTTGTCCAGAAGAAAAAGATGCATGGAAACCACAGTGACTTGGCTACGTGGAATACAGAACAGAAAATGAAGATACGTGCAGCGCAGGAACAGACCCTTCGGCCCAGGACATTGTGCAGAACATTATGTCAAGGTAATCCCTTCTGCCTGTCCTTGGTCCAAATCACACTATTGTTGCATATTCATGTGCTTATCTAAAAGTCCCTTAAACGCCCCTAACTGCCTCCATGATCACCACCACCCCGGCAATACATTCTAGACTACCACTAGGTTAAAAAAAACTTGTCATTCACATCTCCTTTGAACTTGCCCCCTCACCTTAAATGCATGCCACCTAGTTTTAGGCATTTCAACTCTGGGGAAAGATTCTGACCATCAAACCTATCTAAGCATCTCAATTTTATATACTTCTATCAAGTCTCCTCTTACCCTTTGCTGCTCCAGAGAAAACAAGTTTTACTAGCCTCTCCTTATAGCTCATACCTTTAATCCTAGCAGCATCTACATTTTCATCTCTCTGCACTCTCTCCAAAGCCTCCACAACCTTCCTGTAACATGGCAACCACAACTGAATGCAATACTCCAACTGTGGTTTAACCAACATCTTACATAGCTGCAACACAATATCCTGATTCTTGTACTCAATTTGCCAACCAATAAAGGCAAGCATGCCATACACTTTCTTTACCACCCTATCTACTTACGTGGCCACTTTCAGGAAGCTATGGACTTGAACCCTAAGATCCGTCTGTACATCTGTGCTGTTGAGGGTCCTGCCACTTTTCCTTAACATTTGATCTCCCAAATGACCTCACACTTACCTGGATTCAACTCCACAAACAGCAGAGGTCTCAGTATGGATTCTTGCAGAACACCACTATTCATGCCCCTCCAGCCTGAAAAATACCCTTCTACCACTACCCTCTTCCTTCTACAGGCAAGCTCATTCTGAATCCACACAGCCAAGTCACGTGGATCCCATGCATTTTCATCTTCTGGATGAGCCTACCAGGAGGGACCTTGAAGAAAGCATAAACAATATCAGTGTAAACATCCACAGCCCCAGAAGTCTCAATAATCCAAGAAACTGAAACCCTGCCTCCTGCACCAGCTCCTTAGCCACACATTCAAATGTCCTAGTTTTCTGTTGCCTTGCCTCACTAGCGAACGACACTGGTAATAAACCAGGGATTACTACCCTCAAGGTCCTGATTTTCAGTCGCTTTCCTAATTCCCTGTATTCATTCCACAGGATCTCATCCCTCTTTCTACCTCTGTCATTGGTACCAATGTGAACAATGACCTGTCTACTCACTCTCTCAAGAATTTCATGTAACCATTCAGAGATTACCTTGACCCTTGCACCAATGAGGCAACACAGCATCTTAGAGTTTTAAACTTGGTCACAGAAGTATCTGTGCCCCTATCTAGGGATCTCCTACCACTATCTTGCCTGACCCTGCTCTACAGCAGAGCTAGTTGTAGTGCCACAAACCTGACTTGCTGCTGTTATACCTGAGAGGCTATTCCCCCCAACAGTATATCTGTTTTGAGAGGGGAACAGCCACAGGAGACTCCTGAACTACCTGCCTGCCTCTCCAGTCATCAATCTACTTGACTGAACCTGTGGTGTGCTCAACTCCCCGTACCTAGTGTCTATCTCACACTTTGTCCCCTCTTTGCTCCTGTGTGTCCAACTGCGGCTCCAACTGAACAGCGTGGTCTGTGAGAAGCTACAGCTAGTCACACTTACTGCAGAATAGTTGTCAGGGACAATAGACTGCTCCCTGATCTCCCATATGTGGCAGAAGGAGCACACCATTGCCCAATCTGCCATCTCTGCCCCTTTACACTAAAAGAGAAAAGAAGTTCACCTTGCTCACCTTACTTGCGTGATTGTGTGGCTCACTCCGCTGGTCAGTCATAGAGTCCTCCAGACAAGCCCTTTGGCCCAAACTTGCCCATGTCAACAAAAACATCAGGCTACACTATCCCCACTTGGCCCAAATCCTTCTAAATGTTTCCTATCCATGTATTTATCCAAATGCCTTTTCAGTGTTATTAATGTACTCACCTTAACCACTTCCATCGCAGCTCATTCCATGTGCGTAATGCACCCTGTGTAAAAAAGTTGCCCTTCAGGCTCCCTTTTCTTTCCGCTCTAACTTTAATCTGATGCCCTCTAGTTCTCGATTCCCCAACCCTGGGAAAAAGGCTGAGCACATTCACCCTATCCATGCCTCTCACGATCTTATACACTTCTTTAAGATGACCCCTTGGTCTCCTACACTCTAGAGAAAAAGCATCTTAGCTTGGTTAACCTCTCCCTATAACACAGACCATCGAGTCCTGACAACATTGTTGTAAATATCTTCTGCACTCTTTCCAGTTTAATAACATCCTTCCTATAACAAGGTAACCAAAACTGAACACAATATACTAAGTGCAGCCTCACCAACATCCTCTACAACTGCAACATAACTTCCCAACTTCTATACTCAATGCCCTGATTGATGAAGGCCAGTGTGCCAAAAGCCTTCTTCACTGCCCTGTCTACCTGCGACTTCACTTTGAGAACTGTGAACCTGAACTCCAAGATCACGCTGTTCTACTGCAGTCTTTACGGCCCTACCATTCACCATGAAACTACTACCTTGATTTCACTTTCCAAAATGCAAGACCTCACACTTAGCTATATTAAACTCCATTTGCCATTTCACAGCACGTTTCCCCAGCTGATCAAAGTCCTGCTGCAATTTCTGATAACCTTCCTCACTGTCCACGATACCACCCATTTTAGTGTCATCAGCAAACTTAAATCATGTTTTGTACATTTTGATCCAAATCATTGATATAGATAACAAACAGTAATGGGCCCAGCACCGACCCAAGGCACTCCACTAGTCACAGGTCTCCAGTCTGACAAGCATCCCTCCACTATTACCCTTTGCTTCCTACCAACAAGCCAATTGTGCATCCAATTTGCCAGCTTCTCCTAAATTCCATGTGCTCTAACCTTCCACAGCAGTCTACCATGTGGAAACTGATCAAAGGCCTCACTGAAATCTAGTCACTTCAAAACAACTCTAACAAATTTGTGAGGCAAGATCTCCCATTCAAAGCCATGCTAACTACTCCTAATCAAACACGTCTTTCCAAATGCATGTACATCTTCTCTCCCGGAATCTTCTCAAATAACATACCTACCATAGATATTAAGCTTGCTGGTCCATAGAGTTTTTTCTTTGTAACCCTCTTGAATAAGGACACAACATTCACTACCCTCCAGTCTTCCGGGACCTCACCTATGACTAACAAGGGTGCAAAGATAATCAGCCAGGGCCCCCTCAATTTCTTGTCTAGTTTCTTGCAGTTTTACTGGATATATCTCGTCTGGAGGAGAAAGTGAGGACTGCAGATGCTGGAGATCAGAGCTGAAAATGTGTTGCTGGAAAAGCGCAGCAGGTCAGGCAGCATCCAAGGAACAGGAGAATCGACGTTTCGGGCATAAGCCCTTCTTCAGGATGCCCGAAACGTCAATTCTCCTGTTCCTTGGATGCTGCCTGACCTGCTCCGCTTTTCCAGCAACACATTTTCAGCTCTATATCTCGTCTGGACCAGATTTATCCACTCTCATACATTCTAATACATCCAATACCTCCTCTACTGTGAATAGAACTGGCGCTAAGGTATCACCACTAACTTCCCCAAGTTCCTAAGTCTTCAAGTCTTTCTCCATGGTAAACACAGAAGAGAAATATTCATTGAGGACATTGCCCATCTTCTGTGTTCTGCACATTTACATCCACTCGGGACCTTGAGGGGTTGTGGTGACTGAGCAGACTTCTCCCAGAATGCTCCTCTGCAAAGCAAAGTCTCTGTCACCCACATGTGCACCAGGAATTAATCCCTTTCAACTCCATAAAAGGGTATTATTTTCTCCATTACAACTGTGAACATCCAGCACCACACACCCCTCAGGATATTTTTAATGAATATTTCTCCTTGGTGTTTACTGAGGAGAGAATCATGGATGCTAAGGAAATAAGAGAAACAAGTTGGGATGTTTTGGATCACATATTTGCAGCCTTAAAGTGCATTAAGGTGGATAAATCCCCTGGGTCTGATCAAGCCCATCATCGGACATTATGGGAGGCGAGGGAAGGAATTGCAGAGGCCCTTACAAAGATTTTTGCTTCATCTTTATCAACTGGTGATGTTCTAGAAGACTGGAGGGTGGCTAATGTTGTTCCATTGATTAAGAAAGGTAGCAAAGACAATCCAGGGAACTACAGGCCAGTCAGCCTGATATCAGTGGTAGGCAAGTTGAAGACGAAACTGAGGAACACAATCAATCAATATTTGGATAGTCAGGGTCTGATTAGGGATAGTCAGATTGGATTTGTGCGCAGGAAATCATGTCCGACAAATCTTTTAGAGCTTTTCGAAGAGGTAACCAAGAGGATAGATGAGGGTAGGGCAGTGGATGTTGTCATGAAGGTTAGATTGCATGGGATCCAGGGAGAGCTAGCTAACTGGACTGAAAATTAGCTCAATGGTAAGAAGCAGAGGGTGATGGTTGAAGGTTGTTTCTCAGACTGGAGGCCTGTGACTACCGGTGTGCCCATTGGTCGGTGCTGGGACCTTTGTTATTTGTTATTTACATAAATGATCTGGATATGAATGTACAAGACATGATTAGTAAGTTTGCAGATGATACAAAATTAGGGAGGTATCATTGATAGTGAGGAAGGTTTTCAAAAATTACGGAGATCTTAATCAGATGAGCAAGTGGACTGAGGACTGAAGTGCATTTGCCAGTACAGATAAGTGTGAGGTGTTGCACTTTGGAAAGTGAAATCAAGGTAGGACTTATACAGTAAAATGGTAAGGTCCTAAGGAGTGTTGTGGAATAGAGGGACCAAGGAATACAAATACATAGTTAGTTGAAAGCGGTGTCATAGGAAGACAGGGTGTTGAAGAAGGCATTTTGTGTGCTGGCCTTCATCAATCAAGGCATGGAAAAAAAGGAGTTGGGATATTATGTTACGGTTGTATAAGTCATTGCTGAGGCCACATTGGGAGTATTGTGTACAGTTTTGGTCACCCTGTTATGGAAAATACATAGTTAAAACTAGAAAGAGTGCAAAGATGATTTACAAGGATGTTGCCGGGACTAATAGGCCCATGTTACAGGGAGAGGTTGGCCAGGATAGGACTTCCATCCATAGAACATAGGAGAATGAGGGTGACCTTATTGAGGTGTATAAAATTATGAAAACTAGGAGAGCATAGGTTTAAGGTGAGAGGGAAAGATTTAAGGACCTGAAAGGCAATTTCTTGAGGCAAACAGTGGTGCTTATACGGAATGGGTTGTAATAGAAAATGGATGAGGCAGGTACAATAGCAACATTTGGATAGATACATGGATAGGAAGGGTGAGGGGGTAGTGGACCAATTGCGAGCAGTTAGAACTAGGAGTGGGCACCACGGTCAGCACTGACCAGTGTGGGCCAGAGCAAGAGTATGTGTATGTGTACGTAAGAATGAGAGTTTTCGTTCTCTGTTCTTTTTAAATTACTCATCTGTTTTAAAATGATTTCTGTTTCACACCTATTACATATAATGTCAAAAGGATCTTCACACAAAAGTCAGAAAATCACTTCCTGGTGTACAATTAATTATATTTTGCAAAGCTGAATCAATTACAGAGATGAAATGGTTCAATTTTACCTAGTTAGTAGAATTGTTTCATGTTAACAGCTGGACAAAACTATACAACAAGTACCATATTACTGAGCAATTACCAGATCACAATCATGGTAATTTACTTGTGTCATTGAATCCAATTACATTGTGATTTTCATTCAATTAACCCTTATAAAAGTTAAAATGTATGTACCCATATGCACCAGTCCACTTCTTGACAAAACATGAAAGTTAAACCATTCAAGCACTTAGACTAAAAGAAGCACCTGAACATTATTCTTCAAATCACACTGCAGATAATCACATGATGTTAAGCTCCACAGAACAACTTTTCGGAGAGCACTTCCCTATTGTCCATCACACCTGGAGTTTATCATTATTAAGTGGATGCTCAGCAGTATCACAAAAGTTCTGGTAAGTAAAACATGACGGACATGGCACTTATTTAAATGAGTGTTCCTCAATCAGCTTTAAAATAAAAACAACCAACTTTCCATTTCTTTTGACTTCAGAGCAATTGTAGCCAATTCACTTTTTTAGTTGTCCATAAGATATGGGTATCATCATCTCGGCCAGCACTTATTGCGCACTCCCTATTGCCATTGAGATGGCAGTGGTCTTCGCGAATGAGAGGGCATTACACCCATTGTATCTGCAGAATTACACTAACCAATTTTGGTTAGCTCATCATGACTATATATCACACAAATATAGATATCCCAAAAATGTATCCTATTCTGATGATATGAAAAACATAATAGAAACCGTACTACAATGAATCAATAATTCAAAGTTCATAAAATGTTCACAGAAATGATCATTTTTCTATACACTAAACCATTTGCACTTATGAAGCCATTATATTCAGTCAAAGTGATCTGATTTACAGGGACCTCTCCCTTCCCAGAGAATTCATGGAAGATTTTTTGTAAAAACAAGTTCAACAAGCACTCATGCTTCTGCTTTGATTTGCATCTAATTCACTCAGCTGATGTCTAAAACGACGACAGTATTAACAATTCTACTTACAACGGCATATTTCTATTCAGTGCAATCTCTTCGCTGTCTGTATCCTCTTCAGTGCTACTGCTGGTTGCGTCGGAATCCACACTTTCTTTAATGTGCGAAAGCAATGCTTTTGAAAAGGACACATACTCATAGAATTCAGAATTGATTGAATTTGAAATGAATCCAGTGTGCACACCACTGTGCTTTATTCCAAAAGGAAAGACAGTCTCAGTATTTGAAATGTCAATTTTGCTTCTTTTTGCCTGCTTTTCAAGCTGGCACTTCATAACATCCTGAATTTTGCACTTAATTTGACACTCAACATGCTTTGCTTGGATGAGTTGTAAATGCTTTTTAAGTCGGCTAGACTTTTTAGCTAGTTCTTGCTGTCTGCTAAGGCACTCAAACAGCTGAGTATTAATTTCATTTTTCCTTATACTTGTGGAACCATGAAGTTGTTTTTCCTCATTTCTCTGCAGGATCAATTGCCTGGTACTATTCAATAAACTTTCAAACTCAAAGTCATCCAGTGCTGGTACTGTATCCCAAGTTTTGTTTGCTTTGACTGGTTTCAACATGACTTTTTGATTTGAAGTCATGCCACCAGCATTGTTAAGGGTCATTGAAACAGAATCACAGGCCAATTTCACCTGATGAGCAGTGCTTAACATGCCCGTACACTCCAAAGCATTGTCTTTCTGGAAGTTTAAGTCTTTCTTGTCATTATTACTACTACTTAGCTCTGCTTCAGGTACAAAATACATTTTGCAAGCTTTAGAAGCAGATACTTGTTTAGTTCTATCACAAGATAATTTTTTGGCAAGAATAACAGCAGAGCTTTTGCTAAACAATGTCTTCCTAATATTTAGTTTACAGTTTAAAGACAGTTTATCCAGTAGAGAATTAGGACTAGTTAACAAGGCTGCATTGCTTGGAATTGCACAGTGAACAGTTATAGATCCATAAGGTACATGTTTCAAATCAGGTGCATCACTGCCAAGCCCACATGTTGCAAATGGATATGCAAGTTGAGACCAAGCAGACTGTGTGTTACTCTCTTCATTCAGCTTCTGCTCTGTAATGGTGTCTTCTTCATGGAAGAATGTATCAGGTTCATTGAAACTGGAAGATAATGAAGACGATAACAGCTGGAATCCATGTGGCTCTGTGGCAGTTTCAGTGAGAGCAGGAGCCATTGTAACCATACAGTGTTGTCCCAGCAATCCCACTGCAATAAAGATATTGCCCCTACAGAACAGATGAGTAAATAAAAACTGATACCGCGAAATATTTGAAGCCATTGCCTTACATAAAATGATATGTAAAGCCTAAATTACAAAAATGATTCTAGAGTTATTCTCTACACAGCATGACCTCCAACACAAATATCTCAGGTACACAAAAATAATTTCAAAAGAAACCATTACATCTCGTCAATTTAAGTCACCTGGCTATGTTATGTTATATTTTAAGATTTAATTTTTAAGTATATGTCTTCTAAGCGACCAAGTGTTCCTGGTGTATTTCTAAAATGGAGTTATTGGAGATAATATTTTTGTTAACCTTACAAGTGATAATTAACTTCAAATGCAGAAAGATAAATTTTTCACTATGTTGGAAGTATGAAACTCTAAACAAATTTATTCAGGATAGGAGACTTTGCCTTTGTGGAAAGATAGGGATGCAGGTGTTGTGTTAGAAAATGTTGAGGGGAGAGTTAAGAGGTGCTTAAAGTCAAGAGATTGGATAGTTAATGAGGAGAAACTACTTCCAGTGGAAAAAAAAGCAAGAGATTTACAATGAGCAAAAGATAAGCATGTCTTAAGGATGACCCTGTCTGAACAATTAGTAGAGACAGATTTAATTCAGCTTTCAAACATGAATTGGACTGCTTACAATTCAATAGTTAAGAAAAAAAAAAATCACAACACCAGGTTATAGTCCAACAGGTTTAATTGGAAGCACACTAGCTTTCGGAGTGTCGCTCCTTCATGTGATAGTGCCTATCACCTGATGAAGGAGCAACGTTCCGAAAGCTAGAGAGTTTCCAATTAAACCTGTTGGACTCAAATCTGGTGTGGTGTGATTTTTAATTTTGTACACCCCAGTCCAACACCGGCATCTCCAAATCATGACTACAATTCAATAGGTATTTTGAAAACTGGGAAGCACTATAGACCAATTGCTTATTTCCATGCTGCAAGATTTCAACAACTGAAATCAGACCAGACCAAAAAAGGCACCTCGCGCTGAAGCAATTAAAACAACGCTCCAAATTCCATTTGGCAGTGTAAAATAACTAAATTGTATTGATCTGCAATCAATTTCAAACCATCTACTTGAATGAATTCATCCACAAGCGTATAGGAAAAGGCATTTAACAATATGGAAAGAAAACCATTAATGGTTAAGCATCACTGTGCTGAAAAACTCTTGGCCTTTTATGACAAAAAGTAGAAAATTAGAAGGGTCTGGCAAATACTACAAGACACTAGTCAGACCACAGGTGGAGAACAGTCAACAGTTTTGGACCCTTTTCTAAGGAAGAGGATGAACATAGGAGACAGTCCAGAGAAGATTTGTTAGGTTGATGAAGGAGCTGTCATATGGAGGAGATATAGAGCAAGTTCTGTACTCATTGAAGAATTAAAAGAGAGGTGATCTTAAAAAGATCAGATTCTTGGGGGACTTAACAAGGTAGATGCAGAAAAGTCATTATCCATTGTTGGAAAATCTCAGACCACAGAACATCTCAGTATGAGGTTATCCTTTTATGGCAGGAATGTGGATCTGTGGAATTCTTTACTGCAGTGATGTTGAGGCTGACCCATTAAGTATAGATGAGGTTGAAACAGATTGTTCATCAGCAAGGGTTATGAAGATAGGGCAGGAAATTAGAATTAAGGATGATCAGATGTACCATGATCTCATTGAACGGCAGAGTATACTCAATGGACTGAGCGGTCAATGTCTTATGGATATTTCTGGGAATAGGCAACACTGGATTGCCAGACAAAACAGACTAAGACGACTCTGACAGAGGGGCATCTGACAGATGAATTTCAATACAGACAAATCAAGTTTACATTTTTATAGCAGTAACATGGAGAGACAATCCAGTTCAATGGTACAATTGAGAGTTCAGGAGCAGAGGGACCTCAGGGTTCAAATGCGATTGAGACCAATCAAATTTAAACAATTAAGGCAGCTTATAGGATTCTTTAGGTTTCTTTAAAAAAAGTGTATAAAATAAAGGAAATGATTGGTCAGACCACATTTCAGTATTGAGTTTAGTTCTAGGCACCTTTGAGCAGATGATTAGGAGATAACCTGGAGGTGTTCAAAATGAACAAATTTGATATGGCAAAGGAGGAAATTCTGTTACCATTAGTAAAATTATCAACAGAGCTAAGAGTGAGACATAGAAACTCTTTCACAGTTGTCAGCTGGAATGCACTGCCTAGGAGAGTGCTGAAGGTTGTTTCCATATGAGGTTTCAAATAAGCAGGTACATATTTGAAAATAATGAATTAAGAGGGCTAGAGATTGGGATTAGCTGGGTCATTCATTTAGGAACCAGTACAGACATGGGCTGAATGGCCGCCTTCTCTCCTGTAAAATTCCATGATTGTGTGTGCCTGGATTTAAAAAAAATAGTTGTACTTGTTTCCGTCTGTATGAACTACATTTAGCAAATCAAATTAAAACTGTGATATTTTCAAAGTTCACCATGTAATCAAAGCAGTCAAAATTTGTCTCCCCTCCAATTATTGTTCTAAATATAAATTAACTAAAATTTCTTCCAAGATTCTCTGAAATTGAGAGAGACTACTTCTACCAGTAGGGCAGTTGTAGAATAAAGGAGTCCTCAAAACTACATCTTGGGGTTATTTCAGGGCTCAGTGAAAACCTGGAATTCTTCATCTCAAAAAGCTGACGAGTAGAAAAAAATGAAGATGTCAAAACGCATTAAGTTTTTTTTGCTAGGCATAGCAGTTATCAAACAAAGAAAAATGTTTGAACCTCCGAACTAATTCACAAACATTTTTAAATTTGTGCAGCAGAAAGGAAACAATTCTCTTAAAAGTATGAGTTATGAAGGAGGAAAGCATTACAGGTTCTCCCTGACAGATTTTTTTAAAAATAGTTTGTAAAGTTGCTTTTAATGTTCACATCATTGAAATGGACATCCTAACGTTAACAATATTGCAACACATTTAATCTACCTTTGAACGATGCTTCTTAAACAAACAAACAAACAAACAAACAAACAAACAGTCTCTTGACTGGAACACTACTATGAAAATAAAAACAGCAGACTTTGGGACATGATCAAAAGTAATTACTTTCAAAATTTAATGAGTCCATTCTCCATTATAACAGGTGGAAAAACTGGGTGCACATGACTGCAGAATAGGCTCATTTTTAATCTGGATAGCTCACAAAATATGGGAGCAGATATTTTGAAAAAACTGCACGATAAAAGTGAAGAGCATCAGAAAACGAAAGCCGTTAAAATATCAAACTTAAATCAACGTTGTTTTGTGATTCACATATTGGAGAAACTCAGCAAGTCTGGTTGCGTATCGAGAGAAAAATTTAACCCATTCTCACCTTCCCTCCATTAAACAATTATCAGCTTTGAAAGAAGAAGGTATTTTAAAAATCTGCTTGCACCACCGAAATAACGCAGTGCACTTCTCAATGGAGAAGACTGGGAGGGGTTAAAGGCGCCACACTTTGAACAATTGGGTTAACAAGTCTCAGCCAACCGCTAATGGTCAACTGTACATCGCGCGCGCTTGCACAGTGAGGGCCGTCAGCAAAGGCAGTGCGCGGGCGCGCGCTTGCCCACGTGACCACGCAGCAAAGCTCCGCCGTTGGAGGGTGCAGGGTGCGCGTGCGAACGGGCAGTTTGCTTGCGCTCGCTGTCCCTCGGTCTTTCACTCCGTGCAAAACACTTCGATCCTTCCCCCCCTTTCCCGTCGGCGAAAGAAAAAAAAACAAGCAATTTATTTTTGGGGAAAAAAAAAGATACGGTACAGAACGAAAAGTGTCCACGACTTTTCCCGCCGTACTTCATCCTTTTCCTGAAAGGCAAGGAGTAAACGCACTTAGATCTTTCCGTCACCGTAGAAATGTCGACTACTGTAGTGGTACGAAAACTTTCGCTAGCCTGTCTGTCTTTCTCTCGCTCACTACCAACTTCTTGTGTTTGTTGTTATCCCCACGTTTCCCCTCCCCGTGGGCACCCTTACAGGCCCATCGACGACAAGCGGGCGGGGACATGTGGTGACATAATTATGATTGACGTCCCCACCATTTCAGGACCAGGTTTTGCCCACTCGATGTTCACCAATTGCCGCAATGCCCCGGGGAAAGGGGCGGAGCCCAGCTACTGCCACTAACCACCCTAGTTGCCATAGAAGCAGTGTATAAGTGAAGGCTTCACCCCCATGTCATGTGAACAGATGGGGCGATGGGAGGCTTGTGATTGACTGACCTGCTCAACAATAATCCCTCCCTCCTTTACAAGCACTTGTGCCTAAGTAAGTCTTATCTCGGGATCCTTTTTTCTTTTGAAAAATTCAACCAGTCGCATTTACATTATCATCGATCTGGGGAGTTAACTGTGTCTCTGGTCACAGAGACTGCCGACCTGCTCAGCACTTCGTCTTTTTGAGTTCAAGGACTCATTGTTTAGATAACATTTTTAGATGAAGAAACTGGGCTACCCCAGCAACCTGTTCTGCTAAACAAAAGTGTTGAAAATTAGGAATTGTTGGCAGAATTAGTATACACACAGTAGAGATACGTAATGAAACTTCAATCTAAACACATACATTTATAAAGTTTGCACTAACAAATGATTAACTAGGAGAAAGTGAGGTCTGCAGATGCTGGAGATCAAAGTTGAAACTTTATTGCTGGAACAGCACAGCAGGTCAGGCAGCATCCAGGGAACAGGAGATTCGACGTTTCGGGCACAGGCCCTTCTTCAGGAATGAGCAGAGAGTGTTCAGCAGGAGAAGATAAAAGGTAGGGAGGAGGGACTTGGAGGAGGGGCGTTGGAAATGTGATAGGTGGAAAGAGGTCAAGGTGAGGGTGATAGGTCGGAGTAGGATGGAGGCGGAGAGGTCAAGAAGAAGACTGCAGGTCAGGAAGGCGGTGCCGGGCTGGAGGGATTCGCCTGAGACAAGGTGGGGGGAGGGGGGATGAAGAAACTGTGAAGTCCAAGTTCATCCCCAGTGGTTGGAGGGTTCCCAGTCGGAAGATAAGACGCTCCTCCTCCGACCGTCGCGTTGTTGTGGTTTGGCGGTGGATGAGTCCAATGACCTGCATATCCTCGGTGGAGTGGGAGGGGGAGTTGAAATGCTGTGCTACAGGGTGGTTGGGTTGGTTCGTCCGGGTGGCCCAGAGGTGCTCTCTGAATCGCTCCGCAAGTAGGCGGCCTGTCTCCCCAATATGGAGGAGGCCACACCGGCTGCAGCGGATGCAGTAGATGATGTGGGTGGAGGTGCAGGTGAATCTGTGGCGGATATGGAAGTTTCTACTACACACCAACCGACTCCCATAGCTACCTGGACTACACCTCCTCCCATCCTGCCCCCTGTAAAAACGCCATCCCATTCTCCCAATTCCTTCGTCATTAGACAATTCTATCCCAATGACTCTATGATAACACATCTACTTCAGCTTCCGCGGCATCTTGTTTTGTGTTTGGCAAACAATTTAAGATGCTGTAAAATATACAAATCGTTTTAAAGACCACACTCTGAACTGTGGGCAATAATTTGATAGTTATTTGGAAATAAGAACTTTCTCACATGTTCAATGTATCTGAAAAAAAATGCTACAGCAGCTCGATTGATACTTACAATGAAGATATTGGCGTGAGGAATTGTTGCATAGACCTCCTGCCGACCATAGTTACACTGGTTCCCTATCGAAGTTGTTCAGGCTGTGACTTGGGTATACCAAGTGTAAAGTGTGAAGGAATGGCTCCATCGTTCATAGAAATGGAAAAGGTTCTTCCAAGATCAGATCCGAATTGAACTATTTTTCTACCTGAAAAAGGACAAAAATCTCAATCGAAACTCATTAAATAAGCCTTTAAAAAATGCCGCATATTATCGAAGTTTATGACAACATCATATTTAAAATAAATTATAGGGCAAAGTACTAACGAACAGCGAGAAAGGTCGCTGCCGACGGTTTTACTCATAATTTCGTGTCTTGGTTGCTTTGACCCGCGTCCTTGGACAGTGAATTGTGGCTCAATGATAAGTAACGAATTTCTTTGGATTCCGTTAAAGAACAGGGCATAAAACCTTTAAAATCCGTTCAAATTATTCGTTCTACAGCTTGATTCTGATTAGAGCCAATCTTCCAATAAACCGGAAAATACACCGGTCTAAATCAATAAGAATATTTCATTTTCAATTACGAAATGTATTACACCACATTGGACCGCGGTGGTCTTTTTGCATACACAACATTGCACCAGGTGGAGGAGCAGAGTCTACTTTATGTAAGCAGGTCAGGCGGCAGGGAATGTAATCGCAAGGTGGCAAGCGAAGTGCTTACAAGTCAGGACTGCAAACCAAGATCATGAGTTAAGTAAAGCTGGGAATCAAAAAGGTTATTGGAAATACATCATTTACCAGGGGAGGAATTGAACATAATGTTTTATTTGGCTGTACAGGGTATTGTCGAGAGTGTGGTGCTGGAAAAGCACAGCAAGTCAGGCAGCATCCAAGGAGCAAGAGAATCGAAATTTCGGGCAAAAGTCCTTCACCAGGAATGTACAGATTTTTGGTGAGAGCATATCTGGTGGCAGTTTTGGTTTCATTTAAGGAAGAATATAAATGTATTAGAGGTGGTCAACTAGATTGATATCCAGATTGAGCAGGTTGTCTTGTGAGGAAAGGTTAAACGGCTGGGTATGTTTCACCTGGAGCTCAGGAGAATGAGGAGTGACTTGATTGAAGTGTATACGATTCTGAATGATCTTGACAGGTTAAGATGGAGAGGATGTCTCTTGTGGTACAATCCTGAATTAGTGAGCACTATTTTAAAATTGGTGGGTGGTGGGGTCACCCTTTCAAGACAGAAATGAGAGGAATTTTATTTTCTTTCAGAGGTTTGTGAGAGTTTGGAACTCTATCTCAGAAGGTGGTGGAGTGTGGCTCATTGAATATTTCCAAGGCAGAGGAGAACAGGTTTTCATTAGGCAGGCAAATCAAAGTTTCAGGAACAAATTACTGCGGAAAATGGAAAATGGCACTGAAAGCAACCAGTGCTGGAGATCACAGTGGGTAAGGCAGCAAGCTAACATTTGCTGGAGAGAGAGCAAGCTAAGTTTTGAATCTAGATGACACTTCATCAAGGTTATTTGGTTAGATGCGAATGTGGAATTCAAAACGTGAACAAATACCCATTATCTTAATAAATAGCTGAGCATGGGATGCCGAATGGTCTACTTCTGCTCCGATTTTATGTTCATATCTCTGCACAACCTTAAAGTTGTCACCTGCCTCAACCTGACCTCTATAACCAGCTTTACATACTCTCCCTCGCCCAAGAGAGGTATTAAGCAGAAGCTCAAGGCCTTTTGCAATTAGCTTGCACCTTCAGCCATTAACTACATTACTAAATGAGAGATTGTAATGCAGTTTCATTTTGTGCACCTTTTAGTTTAATCAATTAATCTTAGAATTGTTTCAATGCAGAAGGAAGACATTCGGCCCATCATATCTGTACTGGCTGTCTGAGCATTGTAACTGATTGCCCATCTTCTATCTTTTCTCGATAACCCTGCACATTGTTTCTATTTAAATAATTATTCAGTGGTCTCTTGAAAGTCTGAATTGAACTGCCTCCACCACTTCCAGTTAGTGCATTCAGACCCAAACTGCTCACTGTGTAAAAAGGTTTCTTCCACACCTCACATTTATTTCTTTTGTAAATCTCTCTAAAACTGAGCTGTTTCCCCATCCTTTTACAGAAGTATCTCCCTATCCCACTCTGTACATACTCCTTATGATTTTGTAAACCTCTATCAAATGTCCTCTTAGCCATCTGTTATTCAAGGAAAACAGTCCCAATCTCCAATCTAACTCATAACTGAAGTGTTTGATCGATGGAACAATTCTCATTAACCCTCTTTGGACTTGCTCCAGAGCACCCAAATCCATCCTATGCTGTGGTGCCCAGAACTGTACACTATGCTCCATCTGATCTCTCACTAGTATTTTCTATAAATTAATCATAATCTGCCTCCTTTTGTAATCTTTGTCCCTAATAATGGAACCTAGAATACTGTATGTTTTATTAACAGCTCCATCTAACTGCACCTTCAATGACCAATATGTATATGTATCCAAGTCTCTCTTTGCTCATGCATACCTTGCACACAAACATATTGCAGTATTATTCATTATTGTCCAACTAAAACAGTCCTATTCAAGTTAACTGTTGTGGGGAAAAACACCAGTCTCGGAGTCAGAATCGGGGTTCAATACCAGAGTTTATTACACAAGGAAATACTGGTGCTCTGGGGAGAGAAAGACACCAACAGCACAGTGGTCAGCTGCGAATCTTCTCTCGACCCAGAGCACATTTCAAGAAACTTTTATGCAGCTTGTGATACAATAGGTCAGTGACGAGATTATGTCTTTGTAACATGGTTTGTTTATGGCAATCATTGCAAAATCATTGATAGTTTTGATAAAGTCTTTGTCAGTTCCAGCGCAGCCTTTGTTAATTTCCGCGTGGTCATTGTCAGTTTCAGTATAGACATTGTCAGTTTCAATGTTTGCACGGAAATCCATTGCTGTAGTAATGGGTGCTAATCACTCTTCCTGAGTCTACATTACAGTGTGGAAACAGGCCCTTCGGCCCACCAAGTCCACACTGACCCGCCGAAGCGCAACCCACCCATACCCCTACATTTACCCCTTACCTAACACTACGGGCAATTTAGTATGGCCAATTCACCTGACCTGCACATCTTTGGACTGTGGGAGGAAACTGGAGCACCCGGAGGAAACCCACGCAGACACTGGGAGAACATGCAAACTCCACACAGTCAGTCGCCTGAGGTGGGAATTGCACCCGGGTCTCAGGCGCTGTGAGACAGCAGTGCTAACCACTGTGCCACCCTGCCGCCCATTACTGCAGTCCTGGCGATTAGCATTTCGTGTTGAATCTGTATCAAACTGTTAGCATTTCTATAAGAGGTGGTGGCTAGACTCAGACACTTCGGCAGGCAGTGTTTGTAACCCACATGTATTCTGAGCCCCACCCGCCTTAAACTAATCAACTGGGTTGTGAGTGCATTGTGCTAGTATTCTGGTGGCCCCAGGCAGTGTCTGTATGTGCTCTGCTGTTTCTCTCATTGTGATCCAGCGGCCATCTTGTGTGTCCGTGGGCCTAGTGTCACCCTGTACCATCTCCCTCTTCATAACAAGTAGCTTTTTAGTTCGATATTGCACAATTCTGTACATCTTTCTTGAGCTCTTTTCTTTAATCTGGGCTAAATATATTTCTTTTATACTACCATTCAATACTTCCCTAAACTTATTTTCTACTTCCTGTTCTGTATCAACTTTACCCTGGCCCACAGAATGGCTACATGATGGGAAATACATTAGCAGGTGTTAAAGAGAGGTTATTTCGCAGCACCATCAACAATAATTCATTACTACACTATCCTCCCTCATTCAACCGGCTAATTAAAGCAATTTTAATTTGGTTGAAGCAGGATATTCAGTTTTATTCAACTTGTCGATTTGAAGCCTCTGAATCTTAGCTACATATTCTGGCAGATTCTTTCTTCTCTATATATTCCCAGGATTATAGCCTTTCCTTTTACTGGAATATTAACACTGTCTACAGTTGTACAATTGCTACTGTAAAACCAAAAGATACCTGTGACTTTGGAAGAGTGTGGAATATTTTAATGAAACAAAAAGGTGGCAAGAGATAACTCCCTTGTCTTTCAGGCAAGAAACAGCACAAACATTATTAAGTTCAAAATGTTCTCTCCAGACACCATTCAAAATGAGAAGAAATCTAAAATTGTACCAATTTTAGTTGTTTTTGTACTTTATGATAAAGTTTCACAACCGTTATGCTCTTCGAAATTTTAGTTCAAATCTATGAATTAACCACAAATCTACACTCCAACTGTACGATTAAAGCTACTATACTTGAAATGAGATATCAAAATGATGTCCCATCTGCATAATTTTTTCTAGGTGCAAGCTAAATGGCACAGTTCAAAGAAACACAAGGAGATCTGCTTCAAACACCACCAAAAAGCCCATTCACTGGTCATTCTACATCTGATGATAGGCCATCAACCTGAAATGCTAATTCTGTTTCTCTCTCTGCATATTCTGCAAGGTCTACTGAAGTCCTTCCAGAATGTTCTGCTCTTATTTTACTGGTCATTTATCTGGTTGCTGTTGTGGAATTTTGCTTGGTTGTCAGTCTTGCCTGTGTAACTACGTTTGCTGCAGTCAAAAGTAACTAATTTATGCTGAGCACTTTGGAACATTTGAGACACATGATCCAACACCATAAAACATAATTCTTAACTGATAACACAAGAACCTAACACTAAAATAACCTTTATTTGGCAACTTGTAAATATTGACGTAGGTATAACTCTTAGTATTTCAAAAGATTAGTCATTCATCAATTCAGTTTCCCTACTGTCCTACAGGAGCCACAATCACCTGATGAAGGAGCGTCGCTCCGAAAGCTAGTGTGCTTCCAATTAAACCTGTTGGACTATAACCTGGTGTTGTGTGATTTTTAACTTATTAAAATTAATGTTGATATGTTTTGGGATTGTCTTTAATTTTGGTAATACTAAAGGCTCATGTTACCTTTCTTGAAGTCTGATTGACAACAAGCTTGTGTGTTGATGGTGAAAGGACAGATGGTTTTACTGTGAAGAAGGTGATTGCACTTTGAGACAGTGGCAATAATCTGTGAGCTAATAGTGGATGGAGAATGTATCTTCAAAAAGGTGTTGAAACTTTTGAGTTGTAAACAGTTGTGCTTTAAACTACTCATTTCCAAGATAAATTATGGTTGTGGACTTAACACATCAGCAACTGCACCTGGATACAGTGCCCATGCAATTCATATTGCCATGGTAATGGGCTTTGAGAAAGGAAGAGTACAAAGAAAGCCATTTTGACATTGAGTCACAGGCTTTCTCAAATGTAGGACCAGAAGTAGGCCATTCTGTTCTGCCAATCATTGAAATCATAACTGACCTGATAATCCTCAGTCCACGCCTGCCTTTTCCGCATAACCCTTGATTCCTTTACAAATCTCAGCCTTAAATATACTTAATGATCCAGCATCAACAGTCCTCTGAGGTAAAGAATTATGTAGATTCACTACCCTCAGAGAACCAAGTCCCCCTCATCTTTGCCTTCAATGCGCATATCCTTATTCTGGGATCATGTTCTCTAGTCCTGTCTCAAGGACTTCCCTGTCAAATCCCTACTGTATATTTCAATAATGTCACTCCTCATTCTTCTCTATTCCAAAAGTAGAAGTCCAATCTACCCAACCTCTCCTCATAAGACAGTCTCTCCATATCCAATATCAGCCTAGTGAACCTTCGCTGGACCACCTCCAATATCAGTATATTGTTCCTTCGATAAGGGGAGTAAAACTCTTCCCTATATTCCAGATGCGGTATGACTGGTGCCTTGTATAGTTTTCAACCCACTACATTCACACTAGTCAAAAACAACTATCTAACTATCCTAATCCCATTTTCCAGCTCTCGACTCTTGTCCTTGTGTGCGTTAGCATTGAAAGTGTAAATCTAAATACTTCAAAAATGTTATAAGTGATTCTGCTTCTACCACACATACATGCAGTGAATTCCAGATTCCCACCACCCTCTGAATGAAAGTGTTTTTCCTCATATCTCCTATAAACCCTCTGCCTCAACATTTAATCTATGCCCCGGTTATGGATCTCTCCATGAATGGAAAAGTTTCTTCTTGTCTACCCTATCTATGCCCCTCATAATTTTATACAATTCAATCATGCCCCTTCTCAATCTCCTCTGCTCTAAGAAAAACAACCTTACTACATCCAATCTCTCTTCATAATTAAAACTGTACAATCCAGTCAACATCTTGGTAAATCTCCTCTGCACTCTGTCTGGTGCTATCACATCCGTTTTATAGTGTGAATTTCAGAACTACACATAATACTCTCGCCGTGGCTGAACTAACATTTTATACTGTTTTAGCATAATTACTTTGTTCTTAAACATCATGTCTCAGCTAATAATGGGAAATATCCCATACGCCTTCTTTACCACTTTATCCACCTGTCCTGATACCTTAAGGGACCAGTGCACATGCAAACCAAGTTTCCTCGGTGCTTATCTATAGATCCTTGAAAGCAACAGACTAGGTAGATAGATAATTAAGTTAAAAACAAGAACTGCAGATGCTGGAAACCAGAGTCTAGATTAGAGTGGTGCTGGAAAAACACAGCAGGTCAGGCAGCATCTGAGGAGCAGGAAAATCGATGTTTCGGGCAAAAGCCCTTCATCAGGAAGGGCTGATGAAGGGCTTTTGCCCGAAACGTTGATTTTCCTGCTCCTCGGATGCTAAGATGGATAATTAAGACAACACATGGGATACTTGTCTTTATTAGCCAAGGGATTGAATACAAGAGCAGGGTAGTTGTAATGGAGCTGTGTGAGATGTTAGTTAGGTCTCAGCTGAAATAGTGTGTGCAATCACCACAGTAAAGGAAGAATGTGATCGCAATGTACAGAGTGCAAAGGATATTCACCAGGATGTCACCTGGGCTGGAATGATTCTTCTATGAAGAGAAATTAAATAAGTTTGGTTTATTTTCAATAGAGCAAAGAATGCTGATGGAGAACCTGAGGTGTACAAAATCATGAGGAGGATAGATAGGGTTGATAGGAAAACCTTTACCCTTAGTACATGGATCAGTTACTAGGGGGCATAGACGTAAGGTAAGGGACTGGAGGTTTAGATGAATTCAAGTGGGTGGTGTGTTTCTGGACCCATCATAACATTTAAGAAGTGTTTAGATGAACATTTCAAGTACCACAGCATACTAAGTAATGAAGTAAGTGCTGAGCAATGGGATTAGGTTAGATAGGAGCTTGATGATCAATGCAAACACGATGGGCCAAAGGGCCTCTTTCAATGTTGTAACATGCTATCAATTTGTGAAATTTTGGCAAGAACAGTAATAGTGAAGTATAAGTTATATAATAGTGAGAGACTGAAGAGTGCTGAGGTGCAGGGGGATCTATGCTTGAATCACATAAGGTTTGTGTGCATTTACAATGGTATTGTTAATTATGAGAAGACGTGAACACAAAAGTGGGAAGCCTATGCTTCAGTTTTATAGGTCATTAGTGAGATTACATCTCAATACTGTTTGTACTATTGGTCTTTTTACTTATGGATATAATTGCTTTTGAAGTAGTTTAGGGGAAGTTTAATTGATTAATACCTGGAATAGTCAGGTTGTCTTATGAGTTGTCAATGGTTAAAAGTTGGACAGGCCAGACTTGTAACCATTGAAGTTTAGAAGAATAAGAGGTGACTTGATTGAAACATACAACATACCTGAGGGAGCTTGACAGGGTGAATCTGGAGACAGCATTTCTTCTGGTTGGAGAATTTAGAACAAGGGATTACTGTTTAAAAATTTGGGGTCATCCATTTAACAGAGATAAATAATTTATTTTTCTCTGAAGGTTGAGTTTCTTCGCAACTGTCTTTCCAAAGAGGAGTAGATTGAACCTTTGAATATTTTAAAGCAGGGGTAAACAAATGCTTGATAAGAAAGGTGAAAGTTTATTGGGGTAGATTGGACTATTGAGTTCTGATTAAAATCAGGTAACTTTTCAGAAGGGCAAAAGAGGCTCTAGGGACCTCCTAATTGGTGTGTGCGCATAACATACAATAAACCTTTTCTTTCTGAATAAAATAAGTAAATGTAAGTATCAATGAAACTTTAATTTGAAGTGTAAGTGAGTTAGGAATGGAATATCAGTAATTAATTGGGAGAGAAACAAATACTGGGTACCACTGCCACTGTTTGTAATATACATAAATGATCTGGAGGAGGGTATAGGTTATCTGATTAGCAAGTTTGCAGATGGCACCTAAGATTGGTGGAGTAGCAGATAGTGAAGGGGACTGTCAGAGAATGCAGCAGAATTCAGATAGACTGGAGAGTTCGGCAGAGAAATGGCAGATGGAATTCAATCTGGGCTAATGTGAGGTGATGCATTTTGGAAGATCCAATTCTAGAGCAAACTACACGGTAAATGGAAAAGCCCTGGGGAAAATTAATTACAGAGAGATCTAGGTGTTCAGGTTCATTGTACCCTGAAGGTGGCAACACTGGTCGATACAGTGGTCAAGAAGGCATAAGGCATGTTTTCCTTCATCGAAGGGGATATTGAGTGCAAGAGTTGAATCATAGAATCCCAACAGTGTGGAAACAGGCCCTTCGGCCCAACAAGTCCACACCGACCCTCCGAACAGCAACCAACCCAGACCCATACCCCTACCCCATTATTCTACATTTTACCCCTAATTAATGCATCCAACCTACACATCCCTGATTACTCTGGGCAAATTAGAATGGCCAATTCACCTAACCTGCGCATCTTTGGAGGAAATCAGAGCACCTGGAGGAAACCCACAGAGACACGGGGAGAATGTGCAAACTCCACACAGATAGTCGCCCAAGGCTGGAATCGAACCCAGGTCCCTGTGCTGTGAGGTAGCAGTGCTAATCACTGAGCCACTGTGCTACCCTCATATTACAGTTGGCAGGTCACATTACAGTTGTATAGGACTTTGGTTCGGCCGCATTTCAAATACTGTGTACAATTCTGGTCACAACATACCAAAAGGATATGGATGATTTGGAGACGATGCAGAGGAGGTTCACCAGGATATTGCTGAGTTTGGAGAGTACTCGCTATGAAAAGAGGTTGAGTAGATTGGGATTATTTTCATTAGAAAGTCAGAGGTTGAGGGGGGACCTGATTGAGGTCTACAAAATCGTGAGGGGTGTGGACAGGATGGATAGCAAGAAGCTTTTTTCCCAGAGTGGGGGGCTCAATTACTAGGGGTCACGAGTTCAAGGTGAGAGGGGAAATATTTAAGGGAAATATGCGTGAATGTTCTTCATGCAGAGGGTGGTGGGTACCTGGAACGCACTGCCAGCGGAGGTGGTAGAGGCAGGCAAAATGGTGTCATTTAAGATGTACCTAGACAGATACATGAATGGGCAGGGAACAGAGAGATACAGATCCTTGAAAAATAGGCAACAGGTTTAGGTAGAAGAACTGGATCAGCACAGGCTTGGAGGGCCGAAGGACCTGTTCCCGTGCTGTAAATTTCTTTGTTGTTTGTTATATAGTAAATAAAGAAGGAACATATCCTTCGAGACCAATAAAAGAGGAAGCCATTAAACCTCCTTCCTTTTCAAGAAATAAATTTAAATTGTAAAAAAATTGAAATAAACTAGTAAATCGCAAAATAGTTTCACGACAATGGCCATCGTTCTACATGAATGGTGGTCCTGCTGCTGGAGGGAGTAACCATAAATGTCTCAAAGACATCAAGGAAGTTCAGATCACGTCCACAACATCTCCTGTGGTTTCCTCCTGATCAATTTCCAAAAAGATAGTGGGATTTCAGAGCTCCTTTGTTAACTTGCTTTGATTCTGTGGTTGCTCAGTCAAATAAGACAAAGACTCAAGTCAGTCACGTGGTGCACTGATTAATTCCTCATTCAGTTTCACACCATAAATATGAGAACAACTGAAACAGATCTAATCTTTTCAAAAGCAAAGAGTAAATTGCTATTGTAACTTTGTGCACTTTCATATTTATTGAGATGTGACAACAACATTAAATTGGCTTGATAAATTTTACTACATGACAATATTTTGATAAAGTCTTCTAGGAGAAAGTGAGAACTGCAGATGCTGGAGAAGGGCTCATGCCCGAAACGTCGATTCTCCTGCTCCTTGGATGCTGCCTGACCTGCTGCGCTTTTCCAGCAACACATTTTCAGCAATATTTTGATAAAATCAAGAACATTAGTTTGCTCATTGCTGCAGCGGAAGTATCATTTTTAACTATAGCAGAATATTTTTCTATTTCCTGTATAATTTAGCGAATAAATGATTTATTTTTAAAAATTGTATGCACATCATTAGAAAGGTTTGCATTTATTACCAATTAAATTGCCCCAAGATTCTGGTGGTTGCAACCATGAGAAGAGAGTTCATGAGTACTCTCTTTCTTAAAATCTCGAATTCTGGCCTCTCAATAAATGTTTTTTCTTCTTCTTCTTAGCACACAGCTATCACACTTCAATTAAACTTAGTTAACCAGATCAAAAATGTAGAGCGAATTCCAAGGTTTTCTTTAGCAAAAGAGCGTGGAGTTTTATACCCAAAAATAAAGCACACCAACAAATGCACACACAAAAACATAGGTGATGATCTTAAAAGGGGAGGGAGTGGTATCTGGTACAGACAGAGATTTAAAAAAGAGTTGTCGTTTACAGGGTTTTTTTTAATAACCTTTGAGTTGTGAGAATGAACCCCTACTCTTACTGGTTAGCTGTATCTTATCTCCATAATGACAAAACAGTTGATGTTCTTACTTAATCATCACTGTTTTTCCGAAGCAGCTAGTGCCTGAGCTTGAGAGAGAGACAAAGAGTGTCTTCTTGTTCTTATTCACAAATCCATTCCTCCTGATCTCTACCTTGCTGCTGATAATCAGCCATTGATAAAGGTCCACTTGTGTCTACCTGAGTCATTAATTGTAATAGCGGTTTGCTCCAAATGTTAAGATCATTCAGAAGGCAGTTAAGAACCAACATGCTGTTCAGATTTCACATCAAGTTCAAGCCAGACTAAATTCTGCAGCTCTCCTCCTACAACAAAGAACACTTGTGAATTAACATATACACAAATTAAGCAGGAATAGGACACTAGTTGGCTTGAGCCTGCTCTGCCTTTCAAAATAGTGGCTGATTACTCCACATTCTCTTTCTTAACAAGAATCTATCCAAACCTTCCTTAAAAATATGGAAAGATTCTGCTTCTGTCACCTTTTCAGGAAGAGACTTCCAAAGATTCATAACTGAGAAATCTTTTTGCCTCATCTCTGTCTCCAATGGATGACCTCATACTTTTAAACAGTAACTCCTAGTTCTAGAGTCTCCCACAAGAAAAAAAGACATGCCCATATCCAGTCTGTCCAAACCCCTCAGGATTTTATATTTCAATAAAATTGACTAGCCACTCAACTTTTCCTCATAAAACAACATGCTCATTCTAGGTACTAGTCTGGTAAACAGCCAAACCTTTCAACACAGTTATATCCTTTCTTAAATAATGAGACCAACACTGCACAATACTCCAGATGGGGTCTCACCACTGTCGTACATGTAACTGAAGTATAAACTCTGTATTTCTATATTCAATTACCCTAGCAATAAGTGATAGTGTTCTTGTAGCTTGCCTAATTACTTGCTGTACCTTCATACTATCCATATGGAATTCTGCATTCTCACCTCAGAGCTCTGTAACCACTTCCAGTTAGATAGTACACTTACAGTCATAGAGATGTACAGCACGGAAACAGATCCTTCAGTCCAATTGGTCCATGTCAACCAGACATCCTAAATTAAGCTAGTCTCATTTACCCACACTTGCCCCTATCTCTCTAAACCCTTCCTATTCATGTACCCATCGAGGTGCTTTTTAAATATTGTAATTATACCAGTCTCCGCCACTTGTTCTGGCAGCTCATTCCATATGTGCACCACCCTTTGTGTGAAAATGTTGGCCCTTAGCTTCCTTTTAAATCTTTCCCCCCTCACGGTAAACTTATGGCCTTTAGTTCTGGACTCCCCCAACCCAGGGAAAAGGCCTTGTCTACTTACCCTATCCATGCCCCTCATGATTTATAAATCTCTATAAGGTCACCTCTCAGCTTCCGATGCTCCAGGGAAAATAGCCCCAGCTATTCAGCCTCTCTCTATAGCTCAAACCCTCCAGTGTAGCAACATCCTTGTAAATCTTTTCTGAACGCTTTCAAGTTTCATAACATCCTTCCTATTGGAGGGAGACTTGAATTGCACACAATATTCCAAAACTGGCCTAACCAATGTCCTGAACAACTGCAACATGACCTTCTGACTCCTATACTCAATGCTCTGACCAACAACTAAATGCCTTCTTCACTACCTGAGACTCGACTTTCAAGGTGCTATAAGTCTGCACTCCAAGGTCTCTGTTCACCAACACTCCCCAGGACTTTACCATTAAATGTATAAGTCCTGCCTTGATTTGCCCTTCCAAAATTCAGCACCTTACATTTATCTAAATTAAACTCTGTCTGCCACTCCTCAGCCCATTGGCCCATCTAATCAAGATCTCATTGTAATCTGAGGTAACCTTCTTCACTGTCCACTACACCTCCAATTTTGGTGTCATCTACAAACTTCCTAACTATACCTGCTATGTTCACATCCAAATCATTAATATGAATGACAAATAGCAGTGGACCCAGCACCGATCCTTGTGGCACACCACTGGTCACAGGCTTCCAATCTGAAATGCAACACTCTACCACCACCCTCTGTCTTCTATCTTTGAGCCAGTTCTGTATCCAAATGGCTAGTTCTCCCTGTATTCCATGTGATCTAACCTTGCTAATCAGTCTACGATGAGGAACCTTGCCGAATGCCTTCATTGCTGCCTGACCTGCTATGCTTTTCCAGCACCACGTTTTTCAACCTTGTCGAACACCTTACTGATATCCATACAGATCACATCCACTGCTCTGCCCTCATCAATCCTCTTCGCTACTTCTTCAAAAAACTCAATCAAGTTAATGAGATATGATTTCCCATGCTTGTCGTTGTGCCACCTAAATGTACAATTTAATATTTTAGCATATTATAATCCATTTTCGACATCTTTGCCCACACACAACCCAGCCCTTTTTAACCTCCTCATGTCTTCTTCACAACTTCCTATCCAAACAATCTTTTTGTCATCAGCAAATATGCCAACTATACCTACGATCCTTTCATCCATTTATATAAATTGTAAAATGTTGAGACTCCAGGACAGAGTCCTATGGTATACCATTCGCTGCATCTTGCCAATAGAAACTGGCCATTTATGCCTACTTTGTTTAATGATAGTAAGCCAATTCTCTATCCATGTCAATGTATTAGCACCCACACCATGTGCTTTTATTTCATGTAATAACATTTGACCTTATCAAATGCCTTCTGGAAATCTACCAGTACGTCTACCAGTTCCCCTTTGCCAACAGAACACAATACTTCTTCACTTTTACAAAACCATACTGATGCTGATCGATTACCTCAAATGTTTCTATGTGCTCTTCTGTAATATCAGAGTCAGACATATACAGCACGGAAACAGACCCTTCAGTGCAACCCGTCCATGCCAACCAGATATCATAAATTAATGTCATCCCATTTGCCAACACTTGGCCCATATCTCTCTAAACCTTTCCTAATCATATACCCATCCAGATGTCTTTTAAATGTTATAATTGTACCAGCCTCCACCACTTCCTCTCACAGCTCATTCCATACACACACCCCTCTGCGTAAAAAAAGTTGCCCCTCAGGTCCCTTTTAAATCTTTCTCCTCTCACCTTAAACCTATGCTCTTTAGTTTCGGACTTGCCCAACCCAGAGAAAAGAACTTGTCTATTTACCCTATCCATGCCCATTGTGATTTTCTAAACCTCTGTAAGGTCACCCCTCAGCTTCCGGTGCTCCAGGGAAAATAGTCCCAGCCTCTTCAGCCTCTCCCTATAGCTCAAAACCTCTGACCTTGGCAACATGCTTGTAAATCATTTCTGAACCTTTCAAATTTCACAACATGCTTCCTGTAGTATGGAGGCCAGACTTGCATGCAGTATTCCAATAGTGGTCTAACCAATGTCCTGTACACCCGCAAGATATCCTCCCTACTCCCGTACTCGATGTACTGACCAATAAAGGCAAGCATACCAAATGCCTTCTTCACTATCTATCTAACTGTGATTCCACTTTCAAGAAACTGTGAACCTGCACTCCAAGGTCCCTTTAGAACATAGAACAGAGCAGCACAGTACAGGCCCTTGAGCCCTTGATATTGCGCCAATCTTTTATCCTACTCTAAGATCAAACTAACCTACAGTACTTCAATTTACTATCATCCATGTGCCTATCCAAGAGTTGCTTAAAGGCCCCTAAATGTATCTGACTCTACTACCACTGCTGGCAGTGCATTCCAAGCACCCACCACTCTCTGTGTCAGGAACCTACCTCTGACATCTCCCCTGAGCCTTCCCCCAATCATCTTAAAATTACTCCCCTTGTGATAGCCATTTCTGCCCTGGGGAATAGTCTCTGGTTATCCAATCTATCTATGCCTCTCATCATCTTGTACACCTCTATCAAGTCGCCTCTAACCCTTCTTCTTTCCAATGAGAAAAGCACTAGCTCCTTCAACCTTTCTTCATAAGACATGCCCTCCAGTCCAGGCAGAATCCTGGTAAATCTCCTCTGCATCCATCCTATAATGAGGTGATCAGAACAGAACACAATATTCCAAGTGTGGTCTAACCAGAGCTCTATAGAGCTGCAGCATAAGCTCACGGCTTAAACTCAATCTCCCTGCCAATGAATGCCAACACATGATACATTTTCTTAACAAACCTATCAACTTGGTTGGCAACTTTGAGGGATCTATGGACATGTATCCCACAATCCCTCTGTTCCTTCACAATGCCAAGAATCCTGCCTTTAATCCTGTATGCTGCATACAAATTTGACTTTCCAAAATGAATCACTTCACACTTTTCCAAGTTGAACTCCATCTGTCACTTATCAGCCTGTTACCAAGTCTCCATCCTGTCAATGTCCTGTTCCAATCGATAAGCCCTCCACACTGTCCACCATTCCTCCAATCTTCATGTCATCAGCAAATTTACTAACCCACCCTTCCACTTCCTCATCCAAATAATTTATAATAATCACAAAGAGCCAAGGTCCCAAAATAGATCCCTGCAGAACACCACTAGTCACTAAACTCCAGGCTGAATACTGTCCATCTACTACCACCTTCTGTCTTCTACAGGCCAGCCTTATATTGTAGTGGCTAGCACGAGGGGACATAGCTTTAAATTGAGGAACAAATTATACATAAGACAGATATCATAGGTAAGTTCTTTACTCAGAGAGTAGTAGGGACATGGAATGCCCTGCCTGCAATAGTAGTAGACTCGCCAACTTTCAGGCATTTAAATGGTCATTGGATAGATACATGGATTATAATTGAATAGTGTAGGTTAGATGGGTTCAGATCAGTTTCACAGTGGGCGCAACATCAAGGGCCAAAGGGCCTGTACTGCGATGTATTGTTCAATGTTCTATGTTCTAAAGTGTTCCCCCACTGACATCTCAGTCACGCACCCTGCCTTATTTCCCAAGAGTATGTCAAAGTTTACACCTTCTCTAGTAGGTCCATCCACATACTGAATCAGAACATTTTCTTGTACACATTTAACAGATTCTTCTCCATCCAAGCCCTAACACTGTGGCAGTGCCAGTCTATATCACCACCATAACCACCCTATTATCTCCTCACAAATTTGTTTCTCAATTTCCCATAGTATAATCCCAATAAGATGATCATCCCTCTCTTATTTCTCAATTCCACCCAAATAACTTCCCTGTACATATTCCCAGGAATATCCTCCCTAAATACACCCATAATGTTATCCCTAATCAAAAACACCATCTCTCCTCTCTTGCATTCCTTTCAATCTTTCTTATATATATTATTGTTCTATATCCTGGAACATTAAGCTGCCTAGTTCTGTTCAGTCCTGAGCCATGTCTTTGTAATAGCTATGATATCCCAGTCCCATCTTCTTATCATGCCCTGAGTTCATCTGCCTTACCTTTGCTTTGAAATAAATGCAGTTTAATTTATCAGCCCTACCTCGCTCTCTAGTTTGTTTGACTTACTCTTTTTCCCAAGTGTACCAGCCTCAGACTGACTTCTTTCCTCACTATTTCCTTGGGAACCTCCCCCACAACCCCTTACTAGTTTATATCCTCCGAGTAGCTCTAGCAAATCTCCTTGCCAGTATATTAGACCCCTTCCAATTCGCAAGTGTCTTCAAATGTCCAAAATGTCTTTAAAAAATCCAAATGTCTTCAATAATAGTTCCTAAAATTTTCCCATGTTACATGTTAAGTAATTCGCCTGTAATCTCTTGTTTTCTCTTTCTCTCCCATTTTTTAACAAGAGACTTACATTGCAATCAAATGGAACCTTCCCTGAATCTAGGCAATCTTGGAAAATTGAAACCAATGCATCAACTACCTTACTATCCACTTCTTTTAAGGCTTTCAGATGAAGCCCATTAGGGTACGGGTACTTGTCAGCCCACAGCTCCAACAATTTACTTTGAGATATTTCCTGATAATGATAATTTTCTTGAGTTCCTCCTTCCCAACCATTTCTTGATTTAAAGTTATTTTAGAAATATTACTTGAATCCTACATAGTGAAGTCTGATACGAAACACCTGTTGAATTCACTACCATTTCCTAACTTTCCATTAATAATGTAATTCTTCAGACTCATTTCCTAAAGGGCCAACATTCACTTTATTAAGACTTCTCATTTTTAAGTTCCTCTAGAAACTCTTATTATTCTTGTATTCTTAACCAATTTTTTTTTAAACATACTCTAAGGTTGGTATTATCTTTAAACCTTTGAGGAGAAAGTGAGGTCTGCAGATGCTGGAGATCAGAGCTGGAAATGTGTTGCTGGAAAAGCGCAGCAGGTCAGGCAGCATCCAGGGAACAGGAGAATCGACGTTTCGGGCATAAGCCCTCCTGAAGAAGGGCTTATGCCCGAAACATCGATTCTCCTGTTCCCTGGATGCTGCATTATCTTTAAACCTCCTAGTTAATGAACGATGGTGTGCATCCTACACCCACATCCACTACTCCCCCCCAAACCTTGTCTCTACTCTTTGTTTGACCATGTCTTCTGAAATTTAATCTCATCCATTCACTATTAAGTTTTACAACCCTCTCTATTTCCATCATTATGCAGCTCACTAAAACATTGGTCCCAGTATGGTTCAGGTATTGAGTGTCCCAATGGTATAGCCTCCACTTTCTCCAGTATTGTTCACTGTTAGAAGTACAGTATAGATCCCCAAGACTCAAACAGTTCATTTCCAGAGTTAATTAAAGTTAGATTTTATTGTGATTGTCTTGGATTTTGTACTGAAGAACTGAGTTCTGAAAGCCTTGAGACAGCAGTGGGCACTGTGGGAGTTGGAGTGCATTATTTCCCCAACCAACTCCATTTTAAATTAATTCCTTTCCTCTTCCCTATCCATTTGCTGGTTATTGCATTGCCCTTGGTGGGCAGTGCCTGTAGTTTGTTTAATTAGTGATATGGTGAATGTTTATTAAAAACAAGAGCTCTCCCCCACCTCCAATTCCATTTTTATTTAGTACCCTTCCTCCTTCCCTTTGGTTATTATTGCACTGCACCTGGTACATAGTGCTTATAATTTGTTAATAGTTTAGACTCAATAGTCTACTTAAAAAAAATGAGCTGAGTTCTCAAAGGCTGTCATGGTACAGTGGTAGTGTCCCTGCCTCTGGGTCAGGTGGTCTGGGATCAAGTCTCACCTGCTCCAAAGGTGTGTAATAACATCTCTGAACAGATTGATTAAAATAACTATAAGAATGGAGTTCTTGCAGGGACTAGAGTGCATTATCTCCCTCTCCAACACCATTTTGTTCTATTTTTCCCCCAGTAGTGTATTTGGTTTTGGGGTAATGATATAGTGCCCCTGGTGGGTGATTTTGTAATTTCATTCATTTGCTTTATTTTAGAAAAAGGAATGGAGTTACTCCCCACCGGGGTTGACTTCTGGACAGGGAAAAGGTCTAAAAGTAAAAGGTGGAAACTGCACCTAAATTATAAATTTACAATTAAACCCTCGTAAATAAGTCGTTGGCTGTCTAACTCAACATACAGCTACTGATATATGTAACATGGTAGCAGAGGATTAACCTCAATCTCTTCAAGTATGAACATTAAAAAAGGCAGAAGGTAATTCATGATTCTGACAGAACCACAACTCCTGGTGTTTGTTTTTATAGTGAAATATCTAAGTCACACGTCAGGATCATGAATTATAACTGCCCACTGATGTTTTTGGAGTTGCAGCCATATGAGCAGTGGAATAAGAAGGTAGAGATATGGACTCAGGTCATTTCTTTAACCAAGAACCAAGGTATGGGTTTGGTTTCATCCTTACCAGGGAGGAGTGAAATTCAAAGTGTTTTCAAAACTGGATCTAACCTGCCTGGATATCAAAAAGTGATTGGAGATTCTAATACAATTTATGTTCAGAATTTACCAAAAGAATGACTGTTGGAAGCCTATGTGGTGTGCCCATTTTTTTTGCTAAATTTAATAAGATGGGCAATTAGTCCATGGACTAAAAGAGTTTGAGATGTTATATAAAAGGCTAAAGAAATTTAATCTTGAAATACTAGTGTTGTTCTCGAATGAGAGAGATTTATGGACAGACTTTTGATTTTGAAAGGTGTTCATTTTCATGGTAGTAATCCCTCTTGTAAACAAATAGTAGCTGTCTTATTTTTGTTAGGGAGATAATCATTCTAACTAGCTTTGCAAGACATGTTGACAGCTCCTCAGTGTTACATGAAATTGAATACTCTACTTCCAAAGTCTAAGAGAACCCAGTCACAGGTACCTTTGTAACAATGGAATTGCTGAAAGCCACTGGAGGGAATAGGGAGACTGAAGGAATATGCATAATTAGGTTGGTAGCTGACAATAAAATGAATCTCAGTATTCAACGGGGGATAGTTAATAGATATCTCCAGTGTGACTGTAAATATCAGTGTCAAGAATTATCCAAAGTTAAGGAGTCAAGTATTTGAAGCAACTCATGAAACAGATGGTTCTGATAGTCATTTGAGAAGGATAGACAGCAAGAAAATACTGTGTTAGTAGCCAAAGACTCAAGTGAGACTACAAGTATCTTGGTTGTTGATTTATTTAATTTTGACATACTAGGTAGTGGCTGGCAACGATTGGCTGAATGTTTATTTGAAAATGCTAGGCAAAGCAGACAAAAACAAGGTCAAAGTATATGAAAGCTCTACTCATGTTTTAGATTTAGGGGTGATAATTTGTTACCATCTTTAAAAGAGAGTGGCCTTTCCTGTGAAAGTGCAGGACACCGTCATTTCATAAGCACTACTGTCATCCAGCATGAGACACTGTTATTACTGAGTAAGTCTTCAATGTAAAAAGCAATGCAAAAATCAGTTGCATATGGAAAATGTCAAAGTAATGATAAAGTTTGTAAGATAAAGTGGTAAACTTGCAATTCACTGGATACAGACATTATTGTCTTCTGTTGAGTTTGGCATGAAGAGAACCAAGAAGTGTTGTTGATTTCTGCAGACAAGAGACTGGTTGATAAAAAGAAGATTATATGAAAATTGCATGAACACTGTGCTCATCTATCTTCACAAAAGTTAAAGTGGTTGTAAGAGAATGTCATAGTTATGGATAAAGAATATAAATCCCTTGTCGAGCAGATCACGTTGTATTCTGATACATGTTTTAAATACTGAAAAACAACATCACACCTGGTTGTAGTGTTCTTTTAGCTCCAGAACTTAATGTACTAGCAGCCATGGATCTGAAGATATGGGACAAAGTTTGGAATATCTATGTCCTACGTTTTATAGCTATGGTGACTAGGTTTGGTATTGAGAAACATTTTGACTATGGGCTATAAGCCTAGTGCTGGAATGTGGGAGTAGTGTAGATCTAGTGCATTGTTGGTGATGTGAATGAGATGGACCGAAGAGCCTCTCAGTATTGTATGATTCTATCTTAAAAATATGTTGCTGGAAAAACACAGCAGGTCAGGCAGCATCCAAGGAGCAGGAGAATCGACGTTTCGGTCATCCTGAAGAAGGGCTTATGCCCGAAGGAATCCTGAAGAAGGGCTTATGCCCGAAACGTCGATTCTCCTGCTCCTTGGATGCTGCCTGACCTGCTGCGCTTTTCCAGCAACACATTTTTCAGCTCTGATCTCCAGCATCTGCAGTCCTCACTTCCTCCTGTATGATTCTATGCCCATGTCAATAAACAATAAACACTATAGCGGACAAAGTCCTAGAAAAGTGGGTAGGCACAGGCCTCTATTATCAATTTCCAAATATATTGTGGATATGCCAGTGTTGGACTGGGGTGGACAAAGTCAGAAGTCTCATGACAATAGGTTATTATCCAACAGGTTTATTTCAAATCACAAGTTTTCAGAGTACTGTTCCTTCATCATGTGAAACCTCCTTCCCCAAAATAATAGAGGGAGAGCATTAGAAATTGCATCATTAGATAGTTTCAAGAATGGAATTTTTCAGGAAGGGTAGTTAGAGTCATAGAGTTAAAGAGTTGTACATTACAGATAGTTCGGTCCACTGAAATAGATCGTTCAATCCAACTCATCCATGCCAACCAGACACCCTAAGTTAATCCAATTCCATTTGCCAGTATTTGCCCCATATCCTTCTAAACCTTTCCTACTCATGCACCCATCCAGATGCCTTTTAAATGTTATAATTGTACAGGCCTCCACCATTTCCTCTGGCAGTTCATTCCATACGTGCATCACACTCAGTGTAAAAAAAGTTATCCCTTAGCTCTCTTTTAAATCTTTTCCCTCTCTCCTTAAACCTATGCCCTCTAGTTTTAGGCTCCTCTATCCTGGGAAATAGACCTTGGCTATTCACTCTATCCAGTCCCCTCATGATTTTGTAAACCTCTAAATGGTCACCTGTCAGCCTCTGATGCTCCAGGGAAAATAGACCCAGCCTATTCAACCTCGCCCTATAACTAAAAAACCTTCAACCCCGGCAACATCCTTGTAAATCTTTTCTGCACCCTTTCAAGTTTAACAACATCTTTCCCATTCCAGGTAGGTCAGAATTGAATTGCAGACCTAACCAATATTCTGTACAATCCCAACATGATATCTTAATTTCTATACTGTCTAATAAAGGCAAGCATATCAAACGCCTTCTTCACTACCCTGTTAAACTGCAAATCCACTTTCAAGGAACTATAAGCTTGCACCCCAAAGTCTCTTTGTTCAGCAACATTCTCAGGCCCTACCATTATTTCAAATCACAAGCTTTCAGAACACTGCTCCTTTATCATGTGAAACCTCCTTCCCCAGAATAATAGAGGGAGAGCATTAGAAATTGCATTATTACATAATTCCAAATATGGCATTTTTCAGGAAGGGTAGTTAGAGTCATAGAGTCAAAGTGTTGTATAGCACAGAAGATGGTGCTGTGTTTAAGTCCTGCTCCAATTTGTCTTCCCAAAATGCAATATATCACACTAAATTGAACTCCATCTACTACTCCTGTTGTTTTCTGAGATAACTTTCTTCATTGTCCACCACACCACTAATTTTGGAATCATCTGCAAACTTACTAACCATTCCTTCCACATTCAGATTCAAATCATTTATATAAATGACAAAAAGCAGCAGACCCAGCACCGATCTTTGTGGCAGACTGCTAGTCACAGGCCTCCAGCCATAAAACAACCTTCCACCACCCCTCCACTCTCTTCTAACCTCCAATAAATTTTGTATCAAATGGCTAGCTCTTCCTGGATACCATGTCCTCTAACCTTGCTAAGCAGTCTCCCATGCAGAATATTATCAAACACCTTGCTGATGTCCATAGACACAATATCCACCACTCTTCCTTTATCAACTTTCTTTGTCAGTTCTTCAAAAAACTCAATCAAGTTTGAATAGCATTAAAGTGGATAAGTCCTCAGGGCCCAATGTCACCTATCCCAGGTTATTGAGAGGGGCAAGAGAGGAGATTGCTGGGGCCTTCACCAAGATCTTTGTATCCTCATTGGCCACTGGGGAGGTCCCAGAGAACCAGTGAGTTGCTAATGTTCCTCTATTGAAGAAGTGAAATAGAGATAATCCAGGAAACTATAGACCGATGAGTATCATGTTGGTGATTGGGAAGCTATTGGAGAGAATTCTTAGGGACATGATTTACGCGCATTTAAAAAATCATGACCTAATTAGGGACAGTCAGCATAGCTTTGTGCAGGGCAAATCATATCTTATTAACTTGGTTGAATTTTTCAATGAGGTGACAAAGGTGATCGATGAGGTTAGAGCAGGGGAAGTTGTCTACATGGATTCTAGTAAAGCTTTCTTCAAGGTCCCTCATGGTAGGGTCATCCAGAAGATTAGGATGCATAGATCGACAGTGATTTAGTTAGGTGAATTCAGAATCGGCTTGCCCATGGAAGACAGAGGGTAGTGGTGGAAGTGTGTTTTGCAGGCTGGAAGTCCATGACTAGTGGTATTCCGCAGAGATCTGTACTGGGACGTCTGCTGTTTGTAATACATATAAATGACTTGGATGAAAATGTAGATGGGTGAGTTAGTAAGTTTGCAGATGATACAAAGATCAGTGGAGTTGTGGATAGTGTAGAAGGTTATCAAGGATTCAGCAAGATATAGATTGGTTGTAGATATGGGCGCAGAAATGGCAGATGGACTTTAATGTGAATAAGTGTGAGGTGCTGCACTTTGGAAGATCAATTATTTAGGAAAATGGCAGGTCTCTGAACAGCATTGATGTACAGAGGGATCTTGGGGTTCAAGTCCATAACTCCCAGAAATTGGTGGTAAAGGAAGCAGATGGCATGCTTGACTTTATTGGTTGGGGAATTGAGAACAAGAGTCAGGATCTTATATTGCAGCTTTATAAGACTTTGGTTAAGTCACACTTAAGAGTGTTGTGTTCAATTCTGGTTGCCACAGTACAGGAAAGATGCGGAGGCTTTGGAGAGGGGGCAGAAGACGCTTACCAGGATGCTGCCTAGATTAGAGGGTATGAGCTAGGGTGAGGCTAGAAAAACTTGGCTTGTTTTCTTTTGTGTGGTGGAGCCTGAGAGGAAAGTTGACAGAAGTCTATAAAGTTATGAGATGCTTAGATAGGTTTGACTGTCAGAATTTTTTTCCCAGAGTCGAAATGTCTCATACTAGGGACATGCATTTAAGGTGAGAGGGGGAAAGTTCAAAAGAAATGTGAATGGCACTTTTTTTTATCCAGTGGTAGGAGTCTATAATGCGCTGTCGGGGCAGTGGTGATGGTGGAGGCAGTTATGATAGGGGTGTTTAAGGGATTTTTAGATAAGCATATGAATATGCAACAATGGTGTGAATTGGACCAAGGAAAGGCAGAAGGGATTACCTTAGCATCATGTTCAGCACAGTGTCCTGGGCCAAAGGGTCTGTTCAAAGCAGACATGAGGGGCAAGTTTTTTACATAGAAAATGGTAGGATTCTGGAACGCACTGCCAGGGGTAGTAGCAGAGGCAGATATGGTAAAGGCATTTAAGGAACTTTTAGATAAGCACATGAATATGCAAGGAATGGAGGGCTATGGACCAAGGGCAGGCAGAGGAGATTAGTTTCATTTGGCACAACATTGTGACCTAAAAGGCCTGTTCTATGTTATATAAGTTGTTGAGACACAATTTCCCAAGCACAAAGCCATGTTGACTATCCCTAATCAGTCCTTGCCTTTCCAAATACCTTAAAATACTGTCCTTTAGAATCCCCTCCAAGAACTTACCCACCATTGACACTCACCAAACTATAGTCCCCTGGCTTTTCCTTACCACCTTACCGTCACATGAACAACACGCCAATCTTCCAGCACCTCACCTGTGGCTATCAATGATAAAACTGTCTCAGCAAGGGGCCAAGCAACCTCTTCCCTGGCTTCCCACAAAGTTTGGATACGCCTGATCAGGTCTCAGGGATTTATCGACCTTTATGTAATTTTTTAAATCCAGCATCTTCTCTTTAATATGCACGCGAAATACTCATTTAGTATCTCACTCATCTCCTACGGTTCAACTCATAGCCCGCTTTGTTGATCTTTAAGGGGCCCTATTCTGTACCTAGTAACTCTTTTGCCCTTAAATTATTTGTAGAATCTCTTTGGCTTCCCCTTAACCCTGTTTGCCAAAGCTATATTCATGTCCCCTTTTTGTCTCTTTACTCAACAGAGCACATTTGCTGCTGAAACTCTGGCTTTTGCTGATGCTGTTAAGATGGCAGTCTATTTTACAGAATCCCTATAGTGTGGAAGCAGGCCATTCAGCCCATTGAGTCCACATAGACCCTTCAAAGAGCATCCCACCCCTCTGTCTTTGTGGATCCGCTCCTGGGTCTGGTTCATGTTGGCCAGTAAGATCATCACAAAGGTTTCAGAAATCAGAAGCACACAGGGGCTTAAAAGTCCTGGTTCAGGATTCTTTTAAGGTTCATATAGAGGTTCAGTTGGAAGTTAGGAAGACAAATGCAATTAACATTAATTTCAAGATGGCTAGAATACAAGAGGAGGTATGTACTACCGAGACTGTATCAGGTTCTGATCAGATTGTATTTGGAATATTGTAAGCAGTTTTGGGCCCCATATCTAAGTAAGGATGTGCTGGCCTCGGGAGGGGGTTCGGGGGAGGTTCACAAGAATGGCTTGAACTGGGATGAGCAGCTTTCCAAATGATGAGGATCTGAGGACTCGGAGTCTGTACACGACAGAGATTAGAATGATGAGGGAAGATGTCATTGAAAGTGACAGAACACTCACACATCTGGATAGAGTGGATATGGAGAAGATGTTTCTACTGTTGAGAGAGACTAGGACACAAGAACATGGCCTCAGAGAGAAAGGACGACCCTTTAGAACTGAGATGAAGAGAAATTTCTTCAGAGCTGAAAATGTGTTGCTGGAAAAGCGCAGCAGGTCAGGCAGCATCCAAGGAGCAGGAGAATCGACATTTCAGGCATGAGCCCTTCTTGTGGAATCCTGAAGAAGGGCTCATGCCCGAAACGTCGATTCTCCTGCTCCTTGGATGCTGCCTGACCTGCTGCGCTTTTCCAGCAACACATTTTCAGCTCTGATCTCCAGCATCTGCAGTCTTCACTTTCTCCTAGAAATTTCTTCAGCCAAAGGATAGTTAATCTGTGGAACTCATTGCTGCAAAACTCTGTGTATATTGAGTATATTTAAGACACAGACAGATAGATTCTTGATTAGTAAGTAGTAATTTAAAGTAGGTTATAGGGCCACTTTTAAACTTCTCTTTTATGCGTTTAATCACACAAATTCATGTTGGATAACCAGAACCTTCAGAGTCTCAACTTGGAAACTTTTTTAAAATCTAGAATCCTATATAGACTTGAGTGTCTCCATTCCTTTTGCTTGCTGAGCTGGAAGGTTTGTTTCAGATGTTTCGTCACCATACTAGGTAACATCTTCAGTGAGCCTCCGAATGAAGCACTAGTAGTGTAGCCCACTTTCTGTTTATAAGTTTGGGTTTTCCAAGGAAACCCAAACACACAAATAGAAAGCGGCTACAACAGCTAGAAATGAAAAATAAAGACCCTGGCATGAGACTTTAACCATGCTGTAATTCATCTATTTCTGGGAACAAATGTATCCCATTCTGTCTAAAGAACCATTAGCATTTTGGAAAATTACATTTTTTTTGTCAATTTGCTGCAGTTCTCCAGAAGCTGTTCTCTATTCAGTAACTCACTCACAGGTCCATTCTTCATGTCTGAGCCTAGACATTGTCAGTCAAAAAAAATATGCAAGGTACAATATGGAGTAGAATTCATACACAAACATACTTTCCAGCAAAAGTCACTGGACGGCAAATAGGAGCAAGAACAGTGGCGGATTGCTCCCTCTTGGATAAGAGGTACAGATTGGATGGTAAACATGATAACCAGTAAGACACATTCTAAGAACTTACCTGATACCTCAAGTTAGCTATTGGGAACTTTGAGATTTCAGCAGTCTACATGAATGGCATATTTACTCAATGCATGATTATATCAGTAAGTACTCGTTTCAATTCAAATATTACACTGAGCTAAATAATGTTATGCTGCATGGTTTAAAATCAATAATCTCTGCCACATTTTGAGTACTAATATTTAAATCTATTACAGTTCAATCAGTTGAGTATTAGTTTTAAAATAGTGATGGAAATAGATACACCAGATCTAAATGTTGAAGTTCTAAATTCAGGAAAGGCCAATTTTGACGATATTTAGCAAGAACTTTCAAAAGCTGATTGGGGGCAGATGTTTGCAGGTAAAGGGACGGCTGGAAAATGGGAAGCCTTCAGAAATGAAATAACAAGAGTGGAGTGGAGAGACAGCATATTCCTGTTAGAGTGAAAGGAATGGCTGGTAGGTATAGGGAATGCTAGATGACTAAAGAAATTGAGGATTTGGTTAAGAAAAAGAAGGATAGACAAGATAGGTATAGACAAGATAGATCAAGTGAATTCTTAGATGAGTATAAAGGCAGTAGGAGTATACTTAAGAGGGAAATCAAGAGGGCAAAAAGGGGATAGCTTTAGCAAATAGAATTAAGGAGAATTCAAAGACATTCAGGACAAAAGGGAGCCACAGGAAATGGGGGAGATACTAAATGAGTTTTTTGCATCAGTGTTTACTGTGAGGAGAACATGGAAGATATAGAGTATAGGGAAATAGATGGTGGTATCTTGAAAATTGTCCATATTCCAGAGGAGGAAGTGCTGAATGTCTTGAAACACATAAAAGTGGATAAAAGATGGGCCAGTGGGCTGAGGAATGGCAGATGGAGTTTAATTTAGATGAATGTGAGGTGCTGCATTTTGGGAAAGCAAATCTTAGCAGGACTTATACACTTAATGGTAAGGTACTAGGGAGTGTTGCTGAACAAAGAGACCTTGGAGTACAGGTTCATCGCTCCTTGAAAGTAGAGTCACAGGTAGATAGGATAGTGAAGAAGGTGTTTGGTGTCCTTTCCTTTATTGGTCAGAGTATTGAGTATAGGAGTTGGAAGGTCATGTTGCGGCTGTACAGGACATTGGTTAGGCCACTTTTGGAATATTGCATGCAATTCTGGTCTCCTTCCTATCAGAAGGAAACTTGAAGGGTTCAGAAAAGATTTACAAGGATGTTGCCAGGGTTGGAGGATTGGAGCTATAGGGAAAGGCTGATTAGGCTTGGGCAGTTTTCCCTGGAGCGTCGGAGGCTGAGGGGTGACCTTATAGAGGTTTATAAAATCATGAGGGGCATGGATAGGGTAAATAGACAAAGTCTGTTTCCTGGGGTGGGGAGTCCAGAACAGGGAGCATAACTTTAGGGTGAGATGGCAAAGAAATAAAAGACACCTAAGGGGCAACATTTTCATGCAGAGGTGGTGCGTGTGTGGAATGGGCTGCCAGAGGAAGTGGTGGAAGCTGGTACACACACAACATTTAAAAGGCATCTGGATGGGTGTATGAATAGGCAGAGTTTGGAGGGATATGGGCCTATAGTTAGCTGTTGTTTTCTCCATGGCATTACCTCATCAGAGTCAACTTGCTTACCAATCAGCATCTTTTTACCTTGTAACATAAATTGTTGAAATTGTTTAAAATTTTGCATCCTTGTATTTGTCCAGATGAGTGCAAGATGAAAAACTGCAGCAACATGTCTCCCTTATCAGGGATATGTATAAATCTTTAAAATTTGGAGGTACCATTCATATAGCTGTCAATCTCAACCTTATCTCTTGACCAGATCCTCAGTCTTAGAGAAAAAATAAAAATGCAAATAATTTCCTAAATGGTGAAAGATTGGGAAGTGCTGGTGTGCAAAGGGACTTGGGTATCCTTGTTCATGCGCCACTGAAAGTTAATATACTGGTACAGAAAGCAATTAGGAAGGAAGATGACATGATGGCATTTGCAAGAGGATTTGAGTACAGGAGGAAAGAAGTCTTGTTGCAATGGATTTGAACCTTACTAAGAACTTATCTAAGCATTATGCAGAGTTTTGGTCTCTTACCAAGGGAAGGATAAACCTGCCATGGAGGGGGTGGAATGAATGTTTATCAGACTGATTCTTGAGATGGCTGGATTACCCAATAAGAAGAGATTGAGAGACAGCCTGAATTTTGTAGAGTTGGGAAAAATGAGAAGTGACCTCACTGAGACATACAAAATTCTAAAACATTCAATGTGGGATTTGCAAGAAGGATCTTTTCCCTTTGCTGGGTGTCTAAAACCAGAGAACACAGAATACAAAATAGGCCATTTATGTCAGAATTAAGAAAGACTTTCTTCACTCAGAGGGTGATGAACTTTTGGAATACTCGACAGACAGGGCTTTGGAGGATCAGTCATTGAGTTGGTTCAACAAAGAGACTTATCATGTTATAGATATCAAAGGTATCAAAGGATATGGGGATAGTGTTGAGGTAAGGATCAGCCACAATACTGGTAAATGGCATTGCAGGCTTAATGTGCCTGCTCCTATGTTCTTGTGGGCCCATATTGAATTCCAGGTCTTGTCAAAGTGGATTTTCTTAGGGGAAGCAACAGCCTAGTGGTATTATCACTGGACTGTTCATCCAGAGAATCAGCTAATGTTTCGGGACCTGGTTCAAATCTTGCCATGGCAGATAGTGGAATTTGAATTCAATGGAATATCTGGAATTCAGAGTCTAATGATGACCACAATTCTATTGTCACTTCTCAGAAACACCCATCTGATTCATGAATGTCCTTCAGGGAAACTAACTGCCATCCTTACCCAGTCTGGCCTTCATGTAACTCCAGATTCACAACAAAGTGGTTGATTCTTATCTGCCTTCTGGGCAATTAGAAATGGGCAATAAATGTTGGCCAGCTAGCAACACCCTCATCCTGTGAATGAACTAAATAAATAAATATTCAATTTTTAAAATTCATGTTTGTAGATGCAAAGTTTTTAGAAATTGCTTTTAAGCAACAGGAAGACAATGATGAGTAAAGGATAAAAGTATATAATCAAAATCAATTTCCTGAAGCAAGTTCTGATTAGGGCAGGCAAGGCAGTGCAAAATATGAAAGTCTCAAGAGCAAATTATCTAGCTGACTTTATGGTTTGTAATAAAATGAAGGAGATAGAAAACAGAAAGAGGAAAAATTGAGGGGCAGAGAAGAGCAATATGTAAAATTTCTCTGACAAAAAAAGCTTCTGTACAGTCTAATGAAATGCTTTCTTGTGTTGAACTTTCTTTAAAACTACATGGTACTGGCTTGTCAATTTTTAAGGCGTGGTCCATGGATTTCTCTTCATGCAATTTTGTGGATGATTTTAAATAATTAGCTGTTGCTTTCTCCATGGACATTACCTCAACAATCAGAGTCAATTTGCCAATCAATCAACATTTTAGTAATTAAAAAAAGTAATTCCAGAAAAATATTCCCATATTGCTTCCTCATTTGAGCAAGATGCTGAAGCATTTTATATATGATTAGTCATCTAACTACATATTACAGCAAACAGTTCAGGAGGTGGACTTGTCTTGTGGCTGATGAACACAGAACTTGCCACTTCCTCACATTCAGTTTCACATAGTTTAATAATAGTTTATACAGCACTGATCTGCACAATCAATTAAATATAAGCTAACTACACAAAACAAGTTATTTTGGACAGCTGAATTCTGTTCCAAGTTCTCATAGCATAGCACAACACTATCTCTGATGTGACATTCATTACCACTAAAATCAATGACCCCTCTGAAAATGTCACTTTCAAAGATTTCAGTGAGAGTGAAGAGCTTTATTGTGGGTGTGTCTTGTTAAACTGGAGATGGCAATACTAGATGTTAATCAATGCTTAAACCAAAATTGTTGCATTCTCCAGTGCCAATAACCCACATCTTAAAAGCAAAATAAAGTAGGAAACTGCAAAGAAAGCAGCTCACAACAAACTCCTGAATGCTTGCACCGTAAGAAGCCATTTAAAAAGTATCAAACTGTGAAGAAATTCTGACTAACAATATTTTGCCTACATTTTATTTTATTCCATTTCTATAAACACAGTGAGTGCTTTAACTAAAACAAAAGCCAAACAAACTGCTGAACCAGAGGAGATACAGAGCTGACATTAAGGATGATGAAACTGATGTAAGATTATGAAATTAGTTTAGAATGATTAGATTAGATTACTTACAGTGTGGAAACAGGCCCTTCGGCCCAACAAGTCCACATACTCAAAATTCTCCAAAAACATTTCCTCCTTTTATGAAGTTTTGTCGATTTTTAAAAAAATATTTAACAATTGTTAAGATTTGTTTTGGGGAGGCGGTGCAAGGGGAAGGGGAACATAAGTTAAAATGAACAAATTTAATGAATGACACATAAATAAAATAATTATCAAGAAGATTTCACTTTGTATAGATTTTAAATTAATCAGAACGAATGCCAATTAAACCTTTCATCAGAAAGGGCTTATGCCCGAAACATTGATTCTCCTGCTCCTTGGATGCTGCCTGACATGCTGTGCTTTTCTAGCACTATACTCTCAACTCTGAGCTCCAGCATCTGCAGTCCTCACTTTCTCCTCCCTGGGGGACTCTACTACATACCTTCTGCCATCCTGAAAAATATTAGTTGACTATTAATCTCTATCACTTAATACTTAAAATACTGTCCCTTTTATACCATGATCTATGGTGTGGCAGTGTATTAAACATCTTCTGGAAATCCATGTGCATATCACATAAATAATGTCACTATCATTAAAACTTTCTGTTACTACTTCAAGAAACTCCAGCAAGTCAGTTAAACACAATTTCCCCTTTCAAATTCCGTAATGACCTACACTAGCTCCTGGTCTGACAACTCTCCATTTCTAAAATTCTCCATCGCTCCACATCCTCACTCAATTCTGTGATCTCCTCCAGATGGCACTCCTATCAGATCCCTGTTGTGCTGCCTCCAATGCAAAGATGATCACATACTTAAAATGTGGTCTCACAAAGCCCTTGTATAATTGTGGCAAAGCTGTGTTATTCTCATATCCCAGTCCCCTTGTAAGAAAGGGCATCCATCTTAACCTTGATCAATTAGTTGTAGGATCACACAGCTCTCAGTCGAGGAGCAGGAGAATCGACATTTCGGGCATAAGCCCTTCATCAAAGCTCTGTATGTTGCCTGCAGTTTACTTAGCATGCAGGCATGGAGAAACTGCATTTCATTGCTCCTTTGCCATTGTTTTGCATTAACATTGCAAATGACCTTAAATTTTGTTCAGTGTGGAAACATTCATATTAACTTTGTTTAAGGTACTGCAGTACTTTATCTCATCCAACTAATGCTATTTGGAAGCAACCTCAGTTTCAAGGCTGCTCCCTTTATTGTGACTTGTGCACCTAGATTTTTAGAGATCTACGACATGGTAAAAGGCACTTTGGCCCATTGCATCCATGATTAGAGTGGTGCTGGAAAAGCACAGCAGGTCAGGCAGCATCCGAGGAGCAGGAACATCGATGTTTCGGGCAAAAGCCCTTCTTCCTGATGAAGGGCTTTTGCCCGAAACGTCAATTTTCCTGCTTCTCGGATGCTACCTGACCTGCTGTGCTTTTCCAGCACCACTCTAATCTCGACTCTGGTTTCCAGCATCTGCAGCCCTTGTCTTTACCATTGCGTTCATGCCAGTCAAAATCAACCACCTAAGCCTTCTTATCCCATCTGCCAACACTTGGTAGCCCATAGCCTTGGCATTGCAAGTACACATCTAAAAACTTCTTAACTGTTATGAGGATTTCTACCTCTAACATCTTTACAGGCAGTGTAGTAAAGCTAGAGTTAATGAGAATAAGGAGGAAAGCTCATCGCAAAGGAAGACAGCTGTGGTCGTTAGTGGTCAAAAATCTCTGCTCCAGGACAAATCTGCAGGAGTTCTTCAAGGGAGTGTTCTATCCCAGCCATCTTCAGCTGCTTCATCAAAGACCTTCCCTCCATCCTAAGACTTGAAGTGGGGATGTTTCCTGGTGTTTGCACAATACTCAGCGCCATTTGCAACTCATCAGATAATGAAGCAGCAAAATCTGGACAACATTCAGGTTTGTGCTGTTAATTACATTTGCACCATGAATATCAGTGAATGAACATCTCCAAAAGCGAGATTCAAATCCTTGTCCTTTAACATATATTAATGTATGTAAAATGTATGTTCCAATCAGTGAACCTGCACTGGGTTTATTTATCAGAAAATGAATTGACCAGATATACAGATACTGTGGCCAGAAGAAGTCAGATGGTTTGAAATGGCAAGTAATTTATCTCCTGCCTGCTAAAAGATATATTTCTGTTCACCATCTAGAAGGCACAAGTTAAATGTGTGATGGAATAATCTCCAAGTGATTCTTCGTGACTCCAAATGGATGATACAATTCCAACAACATGCAAGAAGCTTGAGACCATCTAGGACAAAGAAGGCTGACACACCACCCACTACATTCAACAGTCATTCCCACCACAACAACACATCACATAGTGTGCATCATCTACAAATTGTACTGGAGCAATACACCAAGGCTTGTTTCACAGTAACATCCAACCCCCAATGTCTATAATCTAAAAGGATGGAAACTCTATAGAAACATGTGGAAACTCTACCACCTAGAGTCATAGAGTTATACAGAATGGAAACAGATCCTTTGATCAAACTCATCTGCACTGACCAGATATCCTAAACGTATCTAGTCTCCTTTCTCAGTAATTTGGCCCATATTCCTATAAACCCTTCCTATTCATTGGCCCATCCAGATGCCCTGTAAATGTTGTAATTGTACCAGCTTCTACCGCTTCCATACAAGTACCATTCTCTGCATGAAAAAGTTGCCCCTCAGATCTCTTTTAAATCTTTCCCCTCTCACTTACGTCATCTAGTTTTGGATACCCCTACCCCAGGGAAAAAAATCCTTCGTTATTCACCCTATCCATGCCCCTCGTGATTTTAAAAATCTCTATCGGGTCACCCCTCAGCCTCCAACACTCCAGGTGAAAAAAAGGCTCAGCTTATTCAGCCTCTCCCTATACTTCAAACCCTCCAATCCTGGCAACACCCTGTATGTGAGATCCCCTCCAAGCTACAAACCATCCTGATTTGGAAATATAACATTGTTCCTACACTGTTGCTAGGTCAAAATTCTGGAAATCCTTTGCTAACAGCACTGTGGGTGATTAACAATGCCCCAAACCTTCACCCCCATGATTGCAGCAATTCAAAAAGGCAACTCATCAAGTTCTAAAGGGCAATTATGGATTGACTATTAACGCTGACCTAACCAACAACACACAGACACACACACATCCGGTGAATAAATAAAAATGTCCATGACGTTCATGACTGCAGGTGGTAGGAATGCAGAGCTCAGATCTTATCCATATTACTTTGCTCTGTCTAGTGCATGCTGCTTTCACAGTTTGGCGTGAAATAATCCTGTGTTGTTGCTTCACTAGATTAACACCTCATTTTTAGGAATACCCGGTGTTGCTTTCTGGGAAAACCTCCTGCACTCATTGTTGAACTAGGGTGATTCCCTGAATTAATGTTGAGTGGGGGACAGAAGTACTTCTGAACAATTTGCTGCTTCTGCTGCTGATGATCTCACAAATGGCCAGTTTTGAGTGGTCATATCTGCTCAAAATCTGTCAACACAATGGAAGTGCCACATACTCTGATCCTCAATGTGAAAACGTAATTTCTCCTCAAACGGAGAATGGAGTGGTCAAGACCGCCAATACTATTGTAGACAGACGGATTGGGAACAGGCAGAATAGAAGTACATGATCCAGAATGTTTTTCCCTCTAGTCGGTTTCCTCAACAGACTGAGTTGAGCAGCTATATCCTTTAAGATTCAACTAGCTCAATCAGTAGTCGTGATACTAAACGAACATTGAAGTCTTCCATTCAAAATACATTATGTGCACATTCTATCCTCAGTGCTTTCTCCAGTTGGTGCTTAACATGACGGAGCACAGGTTCATCCATTGAAGGGGACAAGTAGGTAATAATTGCAGAAGGTCAGGGGAAAACTTTCGGTTTTGGAGTCATACCTAGCATATAGGAAAACGGTCGTGGTTGTTGGAGGTCAGTCATCTCAGCTCCAGGACATCTCTGGAAGAAGTCCTCAGGGTAGTGTCCTAGGCCCAATCATCTTCAGCTGCTGACAAACTGCAACTTATCTATCCAAAAGTTGTTGCTAGGTTGTTTTTCAGCCCAAAAGCACTTGGTGCCGCCTTGATTCCTGGAAGTATCAAATCCAGCTTCTCCAAACATGTAACCAAGTGAACATCACGTAGATTCATTTTCAACATTTGAGTTGTTTAAAAAAAAACAACTGGTTCATTCTCTGCAACACAGCAGTGTCAAAACTTCTGAGTTTTTTTCCAATTTATATTCTGAAAAAGTATATGTAATCCTCACAGTGGTCACATCACATAAATGAAGTAAGAAAAAGCTTTCTTGGCCATGTTTGACTAGATGCCATAAGACTTTACATTCATAGAGTCCAGATTCAATGTCAAGGGCTCCCAGGTCAACTCTTTTCTGACTGTATACCACTGTGCTGCCATTGGAATATGATATACCCAAGAATGATGGTGGTAGATACCAACAAAGAACATTAACAGCACAGAAACAGGCCCTTCAGCCCTCCAAGCCTGTGCTGATCCAGATCCTCAATCTAAACATGTCGCCTATTTTCTAAAAATCTGTATCCCTTTGCTCTCCAGCCATTCATGTATCTGTCTAGATACATCTTAAATGATGCTATCGTTCCTACCATTACCACCTCTGCTGGCAACGCGTTCCAAGCATCCAGCACCCTCTACATAAAGAACTTTCCATGAATATCTCCGTTAAACTTTTCCTCTCTTACTTTGAACTCATGACCCCTAATAATTGAGTCCTCCACTCTGGGGAAAAAGTTTCTTGCTATCCACCCTGTCTCCACCTCTCATGATTTTGTAGACCTCAATCATGTCCCCCCTCAATGTCCTTATTGCCAATGAAAATAATCCTAATCTACTGGTGTTGTTTAGGACATTGTCTGTAAAGTGTGATTCCACGAATATGATGTCAGGTAGTTCCTCATCTAGACTGTAGCCCCGAATATGCTAATAAGGAGGACTTTACAGGATCTGTATGACTAGCTCTGTCTTTGTTATTTCCAGTCCCTAGGTTGAGGCTGGGTGATCTGTTCCATTTCAAACATTTTATACTTTGTTGAGGTTTAACAAACTGAATGTCTTGATAGGCCATTTCAGAGGAAGTTAAGAATCAACCACATCGCTCTAGGTCTGGAGTCATATGTATGTCAGAGCAGGTCAGGATGGCAAGTTTCCTTCCCTGTTTGGTTTTTTATAACAACCAACAATGTTTTCATGGGTAGCATTATTAGGAGAAACTTTGTATTCCAGAATTATCTATTCAATTTTAAACTTCACCAGCTGACATGGTGTGATTAAACCCATGTTCACTGTTGGATTATGAGCCCAGTGATTTTACATACAACTAATATGACCACCTAAGGACTATATATATGTGTTCAAAATATAAACTGAGGGAAAAAATGGAAATTTTGACACAACTATGTTACAGGGGATGAATCCGTTTTTTTAAAAACAGCTCATGTCAAAAGTGAATCTACGTGATGTTCACTTATTGGAGAAGCTGGATTTGATACTTCTGGGACTCGTGGCAGCACCAAGCATTACTGGGCTGAAAAACAACCTGGCAACAACTTTTGGATAGATAAGTTGCAGTTTGTCACAAAACTGAGAGGGAGCAGTTTCACTCAGATCTCCAGAAAATCTGCAAGCCAACACAGGTTGCTATCTCTCTCCCTCTGAGAGTGGAGGAAAACTAGCACATAAAGACCCCAAAAGGAAGAACTTCTAACTTACGCAAAGGCCTATGTCCAACTGACCAGACACTGAATTGAGGATCTTCTGCGATCAATAACGGTGTGATATCATCACCACAAACCAAAAAGACTGTGAAAAAGCCATGTCATTCCATCCTTGTTGTTTGGACTCTACTTACATGGATTTTGTTTCCTTTTTATCTATGCTTCCACCCATTATATTTCAGCAGAACGGTCCTGATTGTCCTGTTTATGAATGAGTGTATCAATGGTTGGATTTAAAGGGTTATAGTTCAAGTTTGCATAGTTAATAGTCTGTTTTTCCACTTGTCAAAGGATAAGCTTATTTATAATAAATACATTTTGTTTTCTTGTTTGATCAATTAAACTTGGTGGGAATTTGTTTTGTCCTGGACAGCAATCAAAGTCAGGTCAATTAACTGTCTTTGTGATGCAGTTGTTTATTTATACACTTATGGCAGCTCGTAAAATAATGATGCTTGATTATCAGCGTTCTCTCCCCATCAGGGTCGACACCACACACTGTTGCATAAGGTATTTGGTTCTGAAAGGTCTAATAGAGTCATAGAGTCACAGAGATGTCAAGCACGGAAAGAGACCCTTTGGTCAAACTCGTTTATGCCAACCAGATATCCCAATCCAATCTAGTCCCACCAGCGAGCACCTGGCCCCTATCCCTCCAAACCCTTCCTATTCATATACCCATCCAGATGCCTTTTAAATGTTGCAATTGTACCAGCTTCCACTATTTCCTCTGGTAGCTCATTCCATACCTGTACCACCCTCTGTGTGAAAATGTTGCCCCTTAGGTCTCTTTTATATCTTTCCCTTCTCACCCTAAACCTATGCCCTCTGGTTCTGGACTCCCTCACCCCAGGGAAGAGACTTTATTTATTTATACTATCCATGCCCCTCATGATTTTATAAGTCTCTGTAAGGTCACCCCTCAGCATCTGATGCTCCAGGGAAAACACCCCCCAGCCCATTCAACCTGTCCCTATAGCTCAAATTCTCCAACCCTGGCAACATCCTTGTAAATCCTTTCTGAACCATGTCAAGTTTCACAATATCTCTCCGATTGGAAGAAGACCAGAATTGCACGTAATATTCTAAAAGTGCCTAACCAATGCCCTGTACAACCACAACACAACCTCCCAACTCCTGTACTCAATACTCTGACCAATAAAGACAAGCATACCAAACGTCTTCTTCACTATCAAATCTACCTGCACTTTCAAGGGGCTATGAAACTGCACTCCAAGGTCTCTTTGTTCAGCAACATTCCCTAGGATCATACCATTAAGTCTATAAGTCCTGCTAAGATTTGCTATCCCAAAATGCAGGACCTCGCATTTATCTGAATTAAACTCCATCTGCCACTTCTCAGCCCATTGGCCCATCTGATCAGGATTCCATTGGAATCTGAGGTAACCTTCTTCGCTGTCCACTACACCTTTAATTTTGGTGTCATCTGTAAACTTACTATCTATACCTCTTATGCTCCCATCCAAATCATTTATATAAATGACGAAAAGTAGTGGACCCAGCACCGATCCTTGTGGCACTCCACTGGTCATAGGCCTCCAGTCTGAAAAACAAACCTCCACCACCATCCTCTGTCTTCTACCTTTGAGCCAGTTCTGTATTCAAATGGCTAGTTCTCCCTGTATTCCATGTGATCTAACCCTGCTAACCAGTCTCCCATGGGGAACCTTGTCGAACGCCTTACTGAAGTCCATATAGATCACATCTACCGTTCTGCCTTCATCAATCCTCTTTATTACTTCAAAAAACTCAATCAAGTTTGTGAGACATGATTTCCCACGCACAAAGCCATGTTGACTATCCCTAATCAGTCCTTGCCTTTCCAAATATATGTACATCCTGTCCCTCAGGATTCCCTCCAACAACTTGCCCACCACTGACATGAGGCTCACTGGTCTATAGTTCACTGGTTTGTCCTTATCACCTTTTTAAACAGTGGCGCCATGTTAGCCAAACTCCAGTCTTCCAGCACCTCACCTGTGACTATCGATGATACAAATATCTCAGTAAGAAGCCCAACAATCACTTCCCTAGCTTCCTGCAGAGTTCTAAGGTACACCAGAACAGGTCCTGGGGACTTATCCACTTTTATGCATTTCAAGACATCCAGCACTTCCTCCTCTGTAATATGGACATTTTTCAAGGTGTCACCATCTATTTCCCTACATTCTATATCTTCCATGTCTTTTTCCACAGTGAATACTGATGCAAAATACTCATTTAGTATTTCCCCATCTCCTGAGGAGCCACACAAAGGCCGCCTTGATGATCTTTGAGGTGGCCTATTCGCTCCCTAGTTACCCTTTTGTCCTTAATGTATTTGTAAAAACCCTTTGGATTCTCCTTAACTCTATTTGCCAAAGGTATCTCATGTCACTTTTTTGCCCTCCTGATTTCCCTCTTAAGTATACTCCTACTGCCTTTATACTCTTCTTAGGATTCAACCGATCTATCCTGTCTATACCTTACATATGCTTCCTTCTTTTCCTTAATCAAACCCTCAATTTCTTTAGTCATCCAGCATTCCCTATACCTACCAGCCTTTCCTTTCATCCTAATGGAAATATACTTTCACTAGGCTCTCATTATCTCATTTCTGAAGGCTTCCCATTTTTCAGCCGTCCCTTTACCTGCGAACATCTGCCCCCAATCAGCTTTCAAAAGTTCTTGCCTAATACCGTCAAAATTGGCCTTTCTCCAATTTAGAACTTTTAGATCTGGTCTATCCTGTTCCATCACTATTTTAAAACTAATAAAATTATGGTCGCTGACTCCAAAGTGCTCCCCCACTGACACCTCAGTCACCTGCCCTGCCTTATATCTCAAGAGTAGGTCAGGTTTTGCACCTGTAGGTACATCCACATATTGAATCAGAAAATGTTCTTGAACACACTTAACAAATTTTTCTCCATCTCAACCCTTAACACTATGGCAGTCCCAGTCTATGTTTGGAAAATTAAAATCCCTGACCATAACCACCCTATTATTCCTACAGATAACTGAGATCTCCTTACAAATTTGTTTCTCAATTTCCCTCTAAGTATTAGGGGGTCTATAATACAATCCCAATAAGGTGATGATCCCTTTCTTATTTCTCAGTTCAACCCAAATAACTTCCCAAGATGTATTAGTGAGTTTTGAGAAGATTTGTAGCTCAGGTTGAGGTTCTGGATGTAGGTTTGCTCACTGAGCTGGAAGGTTCACTTCCAGACATTTCATCACCATACTAGGTAACATCTTCAGTGGGCCTCTGGGTGGGGGTGGAAGTGGAGGTGGATAGGGATCTCAGAAATGACTGCCAGACTACCCGTTGGCATTGTGGTAGCCCACAAACCCACCAACACGCTAAAACAGCAGCTAATGAACTTGAAAGACCCTATACAGACAACAAGCAAGACTAATGTTATTTACAAAATACCATGCAAGGACTGTAACAAACACTACATTGGACAAACAAGAAGAAAACTAGCCACCAGGATACATAAACATCAACTCGCCACAAAACGACATGACCCACTGTCACTAGTATCCTTACATACAGATATGGAAGTACACCACTTCGACTGGGACAACACATCCATCCTAGGACAAGCCAAACAGAGACACACACGAGAATTCCTAGAAGCATGGCATTCCAGCTGGAACTCTGTCAACAAACACATCGAGTTAGACACCATCTACCACCCCCTGTGAAAAATAACCGGAAATGACATCACAGGAAATGACATCTTGGGAAATGATGTCACCACAGGAAACGACATCACCAACCCAAAGAAACCCAAACATATAAATAGAATCCAGGCAATATCAACAGTGCTTCGCCCAGAGGCCCACTGAAGATGTTACCTAGTAGGGTGGAAATGAACCTTCCAGCTCAGCGAGCAAATCTACATCCCTGGATGTATTTCCAGGAATATTCTCCCTCAGTACAGCTGTAATGCTATCCCTTATCAAAAATGCCACTCCCCCTCCTCTCTTGCCTCCCTTTCTATCCTTCCTGTAGCAATTGTATCCTGGAACATTAAGCTGCCAGACCTGTCCATCCCTGAGCCATGTTTCTGTAATTGCTGTGATATTCCAGTCCCATGTTCCTAACCATGCCCTAAGTTCATCTGCCTTCCCTGTTAGGCCCCTTGCATTGAAATAAATGCAATTTAATTTATCAGTCCTACCTTGTTGTCTGCTTTGTCCCTGCCTGCTCTGACTGTTTGACTCGTTTCTGTTCTCAACTGTACCGGTCTCAGATTGATCTCTTCCCTCACTATCTCCCTGGGTCCCCCCCCACCCCCTGCCTCATCCTTACTTGTTTAATTCCTCCTGAGCAGCTCTAGCAGATCTCCCTACCAGTTTATTAGCCCCCTTTCAATTTAGGTGCAAACTGTCCTTCTTGTACAGATCACTTCTACCCCAAAAGAGCTTCCAACGATCCAAAAATGTGAATCCTTCTCCCATATGCCAGTTCCTCAGCCATGCATTCATCTGCTCTATCCTCCTATTCCTGCCCTCACGAGCTCATAGCACTGGGAGTAATCCAGATATTAATACTCTCAAGGACCTCCTTTTTAAATTCCTAATTCTGTGTAATCTCCCTTCAGAATCTCAACCTTTTCCCTTCCTATGTCATTGGTTCCAATGGGTGCAATGACCTCCTGTTCAACCCTCTCCCCCTTGAGAACGTTCTGCACCCTCTCTAAGACATCCTTGATCCTGGCACTGGGGAAGCAACACCCCATTCTGATTTTTCACTGCTGACCGCAGAAACGTCTGTCTGTATCTCGGATGAGAGAGTCCCCTAACACAATTGATCTCTTGGAACCCAACATACCCCTCGTTGCCTTAGAGCCAGTCTCATACCAGAAACTTGGCTGTTGGTGCTACGTTCCCCTGAGAATCCATCACTCCCTACATTTTCCAAACCAGCAATACTTGTTTGAAATGGGGATAGCCACAGAAGACTCCTGCACTAACTGCCTACCTCTCTTACCATTCCTGGAGTGAACCCATCACTGCGACTTTTCCCCCTTCCTATAACTGCCATCCATCACACCTCCTTGCTGTTGTAAATTCCTCATTGCCTCTAACTGTCTCTCCAACCGATCCATTCGATCTGATAGGATTCGCAACCAACAGCATTTAGAGTCATAGAGATGTACAGCACAGAAACAGACCTTTCGGTCCAACCTGTGCATGCCGACCAGATATCCCAACCCAGTCTAGTCCACCTGCCAGTATCCGGCCCATATCCCTCCAAACCCTTCCTTTTCATATATCCCTCCAAAAGCCTTGTAAATGTTGGAATTATAATGGCCTCCACCACTTCTTCTGGCAGCTCATTCCATACACATACCACCCTCTGTGTGAAAATGTTGCCCCTTAGGTCTCTTTTATATCTTCCCCTTTCACCCTAAAGCTATGCCCTCTAGTTCTGGACTCCCCCGCCCCAGGGAAAAGGCTTTGTCTATTTATCCTATCCATCCCCTTCATGATTTTGTAAACCTCTATAAGGTCACCGCTCAGCCTCCGATGCTCCAGAGAAAACAGTCCCAGCCTGTTCAGCCTCTTCCTATAACTCAAATCCTCCAACCCTGGCAACATCCTTGTAAATCTTTTCTGAACCCTTTCAAGTTTCACAACATCTTTCCAATTTATTGCAGATATTACAGATAACGGAAATCTCCTGACAAATTTGTTTCTCAATTTCCCGCTGTCTATTGGGGGTCTATAATACAATCCCAATAAGGTGATCATCCCTTTCTTATTTCTCAGTTCCACCCAAATAACTTCCCTGGATATATTTCTGGGAATATCCTCCCTCAGTACAGCTGTAATACTTCCCCTTTTCAAAACCACCACTGCCCCTCCTCTCTTCTCTCCGTTTCTATCCTTCCTACAGAACATTAGGCTACCAGTCCAGTCCATCCCTGAGCCATGTTTCTGTAATCACCATAATATCCCAGTCCCATGTTCCTAAACCATGCCCTGAGTTCATCTGCCTTCCCTGTTAGGCCTCTTGCATTGAAATAAATGCATTTAATTTATCAGTCCTACATTGTTCTCTGCTTTGTTCCTGCCTTCTCTGACTGTTTGATTTGCTCCTTTTCCTAACTGTACCAGTCTCAGACTGATCTCTTTCCACACTATCTCCTTGGGTCCCACCTCCCCACCTTACTCATTTAAATCCTTCTGAGCAACTCAAGCAAATCTCCCTGCCAGTATATTAGTCCCCTTCCAATTCAGTTGAAATCCCATCCTTCTTGTACAGGTCACTTCTACTCCAGAAAAGATTCCAATGATCCAAAAATGTGAACCCTTCTCCACTGCACCAGCTCCTCAGCCACACATTCATCTGCTCTATCCTCCTATTCCTACCCTCACTGCTCATAGCACCAGGAGTAATCCAGATATTACTACCTTTTTAAAATTCCTGCCTAACTTTCTCTATTTTCCCTTCAGAATCTCATCCTTTTCCCTTCCTTTGTCATTGCTTGTAATGTGGACAATGACCTCCTGATAGTCCCTCTCCCCTTTGAGAACATTTGAGAGACATCCTTGATCCTGGCACCAGGGAGGCAACACACCATTCTGATTTTTCACTGCTGGCTGCAGAAACTTCTGTCTGCTTCTGACTAGAGAATCAATCGCTTGGAACCTGAAGTACCCCTCATTACATTAGAGCCAGTCTTAATACCCAAAACCTGGCTAGTTATGCTACATTCCCCTGAGAGTCCATCACCCTCTATATTTTCCAAAACAGCACACTTGTTTGAAATGAGGATATCACAGGAGTCTTTAGATTTTTTTAGATTACATTACAGTGTAGAAACAGGCCCTTCGGCCCAACAAGTCCACACCGACCCGCCGAAGCGAAACCCACCCATACCCCTACATTTACCCCTTACCTAACACTACGGGCAATTTAGCATGGCCAATTCGCCTGACCCTGCACATCTTTTTGGACTGTGGGAGGAAACCGGAGCACCCGGAGGAAACCCACGCAGACACGGGGAGAACGTGCAAACTCCACACAGTCAGTCGCCTGAGGCGGGAAATGAACCCGGGTCTCAGGCGCTGTGAGGCAGCAGTGCTAACCACTGTGCCACCGTGCCGCACTACCTGCCTACCTCACCCACCTTTCCTGGAGTTAACCTGACTGTATCTGCAGCTTTTCTCCCTTCCTGTTACTGCCATCCATCACACCCCCAGCCCTTGTAAATTCCTTATTGTGTCTAACTGCCGCTCCAACTAATCCAGGAATTTGACCCAGCAACAGTGAAGGAGCGGCAATATATTTCTAAGTCAGGATGGTGAGTGATTTGGAGGGTGGTGTTGATGGTGGTCTTCCCATGTAACTGCTGCCCTTGTCCCTATAGATGATTGTGGTCATGATTTTGGAAGGTGCTCTTTGAGGATCTTTGGTGAATTTCTGAAGTGTATCTTGTAGATAGTACATATTGCTGCTACTCAGTGTCAGTGGATTTTCATATTATAGTGCCAATCAAGTGGGCTACTTTGACCTGGGTGGTGCCAATTTTTTTGTGTTGCTGGTGCTGCACCCAACCAGGCCAGTGGGAACCATTCCATCACACTCCTCATTTGTGCCTTACAGGTGATGGACAGACTCTGAGGAGTCAGGAGACGGATTACTCGCTGCAGTATTCCTAGCATCTGATCTGCTCTTCTACCCACTGTGTTTATGTGGTGAGTCTAGTTGAGTTTCTGGTAAATGGCAATCCCCCAGGATATTGATAGTGGTGGATTCAGAAATGGTAACCCCTTTGGTTAGCACTGCTGCCTCACAGCGCCAGAGACCTGGGTTCAATTCCCGCCTCAGGCAACTGTCTGTGTGGAGTTTGCACATTCTCCCCGTGTTTGCGTGGGTTTCCTCCCACAGTCCAAAAATGTGCAGGTTAGGTGAATTGGCCATGCTAAATTGCCTGTAATGTTAGGTGTAGGGGAATGGTTCTGGGTGAGTTGCTCTTCGGAGGGTCGGTGTGGACTTGTTGGGCTGAAGGGCCTGTTTCCACACTGTAAGTAATCTAATCAGATCCAGTTGAAGGTCTCAGTATGAGCTATATGTTCCAGGTGATGAATTTTAAGTGGGTGGCACAGTGGTTAGCACTGCTGCCTCACAGCGCCAGAGACCTTGGTTCAATTCTCGCCTCAGGCAACTGTCTGTGTGGAGTTTGCCCATTCTCCCCGTGTCTGAATGGGTTTCCTCCTACAGTCCAAAAATGTGCAGTTTAGCTGAATTGGCCATGCTAAATTGCCTGTAGTGTTAGGTGTAGGGGAATGGGTCTGGGTGGGTTGCTCTTCGGAGGGTCGGTGTGGACTTGTTGGGCTGAAGGGCCTGTTTCCACACTGTAAGTTATCTAAAAAAAATCTAAATGTCATGGCCCTGTGGTTAGACTTTCTCTTGTTTGTGACAGTCATAGCATGGCATTTGCGCAGCACCAATGTTATTTGCCAGTTGTCAGCCCAAGCTTGGATCTTGTCCAAATCTTGTTGCATTTGAACATGGACTGCCTCAGTATTTGAGGAGTCGTGAATGGTGCTGAACATCATGCAATCATCAGTGAACCTTATGATGGAGGGAAGATCATTGATGAAGCAGCTCAAGATGGTTGGGCCTAGGAGAACCCCAAGATATTTGAAATCATCACATTTTAGGCTTGGAGAGGTACATTCTCGTTTAAAATATCTCTAATGTTCAAAGATATCACTGGAACAGGTGGGACTTGAACTCTTGCTATACAGCTTGATGGAAAATTGTTTTGGCTAATATTGTGCAAAACAAAAATCAGCTGTAAATGTTACTCACAACATGCATGCACACAATTTGGCTCCTGGCTAATTATTTCCAGTTCTTTACAGACCATACAACAATATAATACTACCTAACATGATCTGCTAAACCCCATTTAGGTGCTGCATCAAATAGGTGTCTTTGGCATGATAGTGAATACTGAATCTTACAATAGTCCTCTATGGACAACTGGTGTGTTCTGGCAGGATTGCAACCTGCATACCTCATTCTTCAAATTGAAACATAGGACCAGAATTAGCCTAGTCAGCCCATCAAGCCTGCTCTGGCACTTGAGGTCATCGCTAATCATTTACTTCAATGCCTTTACTCATGCCACCCCCAGATCCCTTTCTGTCTTGAACTCAATGATTGAGCTTCCACAGCCTTTGGGTGGATAATTCTAAAGATTCACCATCCTCATCTCAGTCCTAAATGGCCTGTCCCTTTGGATCCCTATAAGAATTTTGTAAGTGAAGAGATCACCTCTCATTCTTCTAAACACCAGAGTATCCAGGCTGTCTCTTCAATCTCTCCTTGTAACACAATCCCTTCATCCCAGGAATTAGTTTTATAAACTACCATGACATCCCCCATATGGTAAATATATCCTTCCTTAGGTAAGGGGACCAAAGCTGCACATAACACTGTAGCTGCAGTCTCGTCAGTGTTCTATGGCATTGAAGCAAGACCTCTTTTTATTCCTGTACTCAACTTCTTGTGCAATAAAGACCGATGTGCCACTTGGCTTTCTAATTGCTTGCTACATCTGCATGCTAGCTTTCAGTAACCCAAGAATAAAGACACCAAGTACAATAAGTTGAAAAAAAGCTTATGTGAGATATCAAGACCTCAATATTGGAGAAAGCCAAGGGGAACATCGAAATTGTGGAGTGAAATTTAAAAGGATACAAGAGAAGCAAAGACTAATATTAAAGTATATTGATAAGTTCAAAAAAAGTATGAAATGAGCAAGAAAATAACAATTAGGGTAGGGCCAATTAGAGGCTAAATAAGATATCGTATATGTGAAACAGAAGACTTGGGCATGGTTCTTAATACTTTCCATCTGGTTTCACAAAGAACAGTGAAAAAGCAAACACAGTTTGAAGTACTGACTAGGGTAAACAAAGTGAAAGAGGAAATGGAAAGCTGTTCAGAGCCCTGGAAAATGTACAAGTGCCTTTTTCTAACACTTTCTAGTTACAAGCTTATTGCTGAAGATATAGGGATTGCTAAGGTGGTATCATTTTATAAAAAGGACCAAATTAAATTTGCTGTCAGTCAGCTTCTCCTCTGAGATGGGCACATAATTAGAAAACTTTCTGACAGACAGTATGGTTCATATTTCGATAGTCATGGACTTATGCCCAAAATGTCAACTCTTCTGCTCCTCGGATGCTGCTGTGCTTTTCCAACACCACACTTTTTGTCATGGATTAATCAAGCATGGAGAAGACGTGGGATTATGATGTGTATAGAAGGCTGCTTCAATGCTTTCATGGGATGTAAGCATTACTCAGTGGGCCAGCATTTGTTGCTTATCCCTAATTGCCCTTGAGAAGGTGGCAGTGAGCTGCCTCTTTAACTGCTTCAGTTCTGGGGGCGTAGGGAGACCCATGATGCTATTAGGGAGGGAGTTCCAGGATTTTGACCCAGTAACAGTGAATGAATGGTGATATATTTCCAAGTCAGAATCGCATGAAACTTGATGGGGAACTTGGTTTTCCTATTGCATCTGCTGCTTTTATCCTTAAAAGGGATAGAGGCCACAGGTTTGGAAGAAGCATTGGTGAATTGTTGCAGTGCATTCTATACACATTGATGCCACTGTTATGATTTATGCAAATGCTTCAGTCATTTTTTTAGATTACTTACAGTGTGGAAACAGGCCCTTCGGCCCAACAAGTCCACACCGACCTGCCGAAGCGCAACCCACCAATACCCCTACATTTACCCCTTACCTAACACTACGGGCAATTTAGCATGGCCAATTCACCTGACCTGTACATCTTTGGACTGTGGGAGGAAACCCACACAGACACGGGGAGAACGTGCAAACTCTACACAGTCAGTCGCCTGAGGCGGTAATTGAACCCAGGTCTCAGGCGCTGTGAGGCAGCAGTGCTAACCACCGTGCCGCCCACTTGTTGCATGACGCGTTAGGCTCCTACATTGTTGAGGATGGAAATATTTGTTGAGACTCCATCACCATTCCCAATTGTTCTGAGGAAGGGTCACTGGACCCGAAATGTTAACTCTGAATTCTCTTCACTGATGCTGCCAGACTTGCTGAACCTTTTCAGCAATTTATGTTTTTGTTTTTGCTTTCCGGCATCTGCAGTTCTTTCAGTTTTTATCATTCACAAATGAATGTGGCAGTACTGCACAAATTAAATCTAATCCATGGGTTGTTGGATGGCTTAGCCATATCTCTTGCATGCTGCTTTCATGGTTGGGCCCATAAGTAGTCTTATGTCTACAACATAAGACTGTGGAATGATACCTTATTTTCACACCCAGTGTTGTTCCTAATTGGCCTTCCTTTACTCTTCATTAAATAAGAATTTATCTCCTCGCTTGGTGATAATGGTAGAGGACAGAGAATACTGGCTATGAGGCTTCAGATTATAGACAGATATAATTCTGCTGCTGATGGTCCATAGCACCTCAGTGATCCCCAGATGCTCAATGCATTCAAAGCCTGTCCCATTTAGCTCAATGCATACCACACAATGAGGGACTCCTCAATGTGAAAACCGAACTTTATCTTCACAAGGACTGTGCAATGATCACTCTCATACGCAGGCACATATACCTCCCACACTCATACCCACGCATACACCCTCTCACAGGCTTATACCCCACCACACACACACAAACACACTCTCTCACATGCACTCACTCACACTGTCGCTCCTGGACACATATAGGCTTATGGGATGAATTTGTATATGCAGAAACATTCTATTTTGCTCAAAAAATGGAGAACCTGCAAACAGTCAATGCAGGTAGTCAATCCATGTAACATTTTGTAAATTCCACTTTGGAAATAGAACCAGTCTGACTCAAGACTGGAATAAAAACTCACTCTAACCTCACACCTTTAATGCTTTGTCTGAGCTGAGATGTCACCTTTTGTTATAAAACCTTAAATTATCTTAGGAACGTGACTTAAAAGAAGTTCTGGGATTTACATATTGAAGAATCAAAATCAGCAAACCCATTCTAAAGATGAAAGACTTAACAATCTAGGTTTGTTCGATGTATTATTGTATAACTGTAATAAATTATATGTCCTGCTTCACAACCACCTGATGAAGAAGCAGCGCTTTGAAAGCTAGTACTTCCAAATAAACCTGTTAGACTATAACCTGGTGTTGAATGATTTTTAACTTTGTCCTGCAATACTGTCACAGACAGATTGGTGAGGATGAAGTCAAATAGTAGTCCCTTTAGTTCCCTCACCACCTGCCACAGACCCAGGCTAGCCCAGGCTAGCAGCTTCATTCTTCAGACACATCATCCACTAGTGGTGCTACTGAGCCACTCCTGATGATGGCTATTGACATCCATAAACATGCATTACTGCAGTTAGGTTTTTAATAACAATTTAGAACAAGAACATTCCAGTTGAAAGTGGTATTTAAAGACAAGACTGAGGTCAATTGTTTTGGTGATTACAGGATTTTTACTCAGTTTTGCTCGCAAAGACAGGATTGGGGGTCAGTTGCATTGTTGGCAATGGCTGGGTGTGGTTGTGTGTCCAGGACTCGGGGCCACTTTATTGGAATTGCACTGTTCTGGTGGTGTTTTTGGAACAAGATAATCCTCAGTTTCTTCAAAGTTGGTCACTTTTGGCTTGCTTGACCACCAATGTTTAGATTCGCATGAGTTTGGACTTGAGGTTTACCGTTCAGATCAGTCACCAACAGACAGTAATGGAATCCATTAGAGACACGGAGAGAAAGCATGCCTGTTTTAAGAAGTTCCATTAAGTAAGGTGATCGCCCATACTTTGCATATAGCAAAGGACTTTAGCCATAACTTCAGGATGAATTATCCACAATTTACAGGACTACTACTAGTTACAGAACATTATGGGTGTAATGTCATACTATCCTATCAAGTACAGATCAGTAAATTATTGTCATAGGAGCAAGAGGAGACATTTCATCGGCTGGAGCCTGTTCCTCCAAATTAGAACATGGCTGACCGTCAACCTCAAAGATCGATTCCCTTATCCTTTGATATCATTACTAGAAACTTATTAAATCACTAGTTTTAACTTACTCAATGATTGAGATTCTGCAGACTCTGAGATGGAGAATTCTAAAGATTCACTACCCCCTGAGTGAACAAATTTCTCCTCATCTCAGTTTTAAATGGCTGGCATTTTATTCTGAGACTGATCTCAAACAAAAAACACCTTGTTTCTTGAAATCTATTTTACTGCAATAATTGCTGCAGAACATCAGGAAGTTTAAAAACTCAACTGGATGAGACTCAATGAGACCAGGTCAATACAGTAGTCACATAATTGACTGGAAGTCTGAGGAACTCATCTTTTCTGAAGGAGAGAGGTAAATCTTTTTAATTAACAGAGCTGGGTGTTTAACAAAGAGCAGTCTTTCCAAAACTCCTCAGAGAACAGGGTCATCACAACCATGTACTTGATGAGAATTAAAGCACAAGCAGTTTTTTGACATGTTATGTATCTTTTTTTTAAAGTACACTGTACAGACTTAATAAAGAAAGAGAGTCATGTGTGGGGTATAATCTGGATATACAGCCACAGAGTGGCCACTGAGACTTTATTGGATGTTGACAGCCACGTGCACTTTCCAACTGTGTCAAACATCATGGACAAACTGAGTAGTTCTATCCATCAGGTTTGTCACTGCAAATTTCAATGTTATTTCTGTTCTTCCTCATTTTGTTGTTTGAAATACAGTCCATTGGATCCAAGTAAAAAAAAAGTGATTCTTGCACAGTCCAAACAAAAGGAGATTACTCGCATTGGTCAGAAAGGCACAAGTTCCACAATGTAATGTCCTGGCCCTGTCAGATGTTCAGCCATTTAGAACCACAGGCACCAATTCTGGAAACAAATGACAAATAGCATGAGTGATGAGGTGGAGTACTGAACCAGTCACTCAAACTTGACTTTAAAAGCATCAATTTCCTATCTACCACTGCTCTTCCACCATAACTATAATAATCCCACTTTCCCTCCAAAATGCAGCAAAGTCAGCACTTATTGCCCATCCTTTGAACCAAATTATGTGCTAGGCCATTTTGGTGGGTAGTTAAGAAAAGTCAGTCATCACATTGCTGTGGTCTTGAATCACATGTAGACCAGATCAGTAAAGATGGTAGATTTCTTTCTCTAAAAAAGGAAGGGCATTAGTGACCCACGTGAGTTTTTATAATCATTAACAGTGGTCACTATTTGACTAGCTCTTTATTCTAATTTGTATTTACCATCTGCCCAGAATTCTGGATTACCAGTCTAGTGATATTACCATGCTTTACTCAGATTCATCACCATTCCTAATCGGTGAGTCATAATCACTGAACTCCTAATTAATTGTTCATGGGAGATATATTCACCACACCGATTGTGAAACTCATTAAAAATGCACATCACCACCTTCTGCATGACAATTAGAGATGGTAATAAATGCTGACCTTAGCCTGTCACCCCTATCCTGAAAACAGTGAAGAACATTTCACACAGATCTTGCCTCTTGACCCTGCTCAAGTAATTTTCACATTTAGAATGGTTTCAATGTCACACATCCATGTTATAGAAACCCCACAGTGCAAAAAGAGGCCATTTGGCCTGTTGCATCCACACCAACTCTCTGAAGGGCATTTCAGCCAGACCCAGTGCCCCATTTTATCCCCGTAACCCTACACTTAACATAGCTCATCTACCTAGCCTGCACATTACGGATAATTTAGCACAGCCAATTTACCTAACCTGTAAATCTGAACTGTGGGAGGAAACCTGAGCATCCGGTAGGAACCCATGCAGTCATGGGGAGAACATGCAAACTCCACTCAGATAGTCATTGACCCAAGGATGGATTGAACCCTGGGTCCCTGGAGCTGTGTAACGGCAGTGCTAACCACACAACCACCACACCACCCTTATAATTAACTATAAAACATCACGTTTAATTGTGGCAGTTTAAATATTTGCTGACTGGATGGGTGGAGGGGGGTATTATTTAAAACTGTCACAATTAAACATGTAGTGCCATTCGACAGGAGCCTAAAACAGACTCACTGTACAAGAATACTGGCAACTTTCTGCCCCAAGACCAAATCTTGTTCTCCTTATTCCTCCCAATCATGTCTCTGTATGCCCAAATACTTTTTTTTAAAAGTAGTAAAATTTGGGTTATTTATTCACTCAAACAGGTCTTTCTGGATATTAAGCATAATGTTTCAGAGTTAGGTTTGCAGAATAAAATGGCTACCAGTGATCAGTTGGTGCACAGTAAAACAAATCCTACTGGGAAAGAAGAAATTGTACAAATTTAACCAGGCAACTAATATAAAACATGCAAAATGCATACCATGGGGATCCATTTTAAATGGACATGATGTGTTTGACAAAAGCTGCCAAAAGGAAATGAAAATTAATAACAGAACAGAAATAAAAGATTCCAAAATAAATTTGAACAAATTGCAAAAGATGACAGAATTATGGGAGATGCCCAATTTTGTTCAAACACCTACCCTCATAGTTAATGCAGCCGTTGGCATCTTCTTGACCTGCCATTAGTTGTTCTACCTGCTCCTCTGTCAGCCTCTCACCTGGTGTATATAAACAGATCACTGTATTAACATCTCCCTCAAAGCAAACAATGCTCTTCTTCACAAAGATTCAGTCCAGTGATTATAACCCTCACGACTACTCTCCACATTCCTGGAAATTTTTAAAACAGTGCCTCGGCAAAATGGAGGCGTTTCATTTCAATGTCCAAAACAGGCCAGGAAATAAAACAAAAATGGAAATTGCTGGAAAATCTCAGCAGATCTGGCAGCATCTGTGGAGAGTTAGTGTTGAGTTCAGTGACCTTCCTCAGAACTCCGTTAACTCTGGTTTTTCTCCACAGATGTTTCACATCTTCAGGACCCACAGTCCTTTGTTTTATTCCAAGAAAATAAAAGCCTTATGTTACAGACTGAGAAAATTCTCAGCAACTAAAGAAAACTGTCACACAAAGAAAATAAAAGGTGTGTGTTTAAAACAAGTAGTTCACACAAATTCCAGAGTTCCAGGAGAATACAATGCAAAGAGTATCTGCTCACTGAGCAGGGAGGCAGGTGAAACTTCATGAACAGCAATATCTAAATCAGGTTACGTAAACATCCTATGACACTGAAGCAGAAGCAGGTCACCCAGCCCATCATGTCAGCTCTACCATTCAATGAGATCATGATCATTTCCAGCTCCACTTTCCTATCTTTTCCTCATAGCACTTGACCTCCTTATTGACTTAAAGTCTGACTGTCTCAGCTTTGAATGTACTTAAATGATTCAGTTTCAGCAGCCCTCTGTGGTAAAGAATTCCTCACATTTACTACCCTCAGAGAAAATTCCTCCTCATCTGTGTTAAATCTTCAGCACTTACTCTGAGATGATGCCTTCTGATCCTAGACTCTTCCACATGGGGAAGCAATGTCTCAGCATTTACTCTTTCAAGACCTCTAAGAATCTTGTGTTTCAATGAAGTCACCCATCAACCTCTAAACTTCAATAAGTACAAACCCAACCTATACAAACTCTTCCTATAAGAGTCACACTACACTTGATATCTGCCTTCTCTGGTCAATCTGCAATGCTACTGTATATCTTTATTTAAATTTTAAAAAAAGGGGCCAAAAACTTTTAACAGTATTGCAACCATGGTTTTACTACTTTCTTGTTTTACAAAACTTCTATTTTTATATTCCATTCTCTTTTAAATGAAGGCCAACATTCCATTGTCCTCCCTGTTAACTGAACTTGAATGCTAGCCTTATGGACAAGGACACCCAAACCTCTCTCAAAAGCTGTAACTTTCTGCCATCTTGATTGAGTGATTGTTGTCACATACTGTGACACAATAGAAAGTGCTGTTTTGCATGCTATTGCACCATACAAAATGCATCAGCGTAGCAGAACAGAGTGCAGAATACAGTCTTATAGCTACTGAGAAGGTGCTTAGAGATCAGAATTAATATGTGGGAGGTTTGTAATACTGAGCTCCCCTACTCCTCCAGCCAAAGTGCATAACCTCATATTTTCACACATTATATGTATTTACCAAGCCTTAGCCCACTAACTTAACCAGTCTCTTTATCTCTGTATACTTTGTCAACCATCACCACTAGCCATCCTATCAACTGGCATCATTTACATTCACCTTCTTAACAGAAGTCATTAATATGTATTGTAAATAATCATGGCTCCATCAATGATCTTTGTGGCATACTACTAGCTGCAATCATGAAAATACTTCCTTTAGCCTAACTATCTCCTATTTGTTAGCCAATCCTCCATCCATGTTAATAAACTACCCTCAGCACCATGGACTCTTAGTACCCTAATGCAGGACATTATCAAAATTCAAATACGTTACACCTACTGGTTGCACTTTATTCAATTTGTTACCTCCTCAAAAGAGTTCCAATAAGTTTGTCAGGAAAGATTTGCCCTTCAGAAAGCCATGCTGACACTGGTTGATCATACTGCATATTTCTAAATGCTCTGCAATTACATCCTTCACAATACACTAACCTTTCCTAATAACAAATGTTAAACTAACTGACCTATAGTCACCAGATTTTATTTACTTCCCTCAATTTCTGAATAAAAAGATATTATACCGGCAGTTTTCTACTCCGCCAGGACTTTTCCAGAATGTAAGGATTCTTGGAAGATTATTAGCAGTGCATCCACCATCTTTGCAGCAACTTACTTTAATATCCTCAAAAGCAGGGAAATTATTGGTATTTAGCACCATTAGTTTCCCTAGCACTTTTTCCTCCAGTGATATGTTTGTTTCCTTCCCACCTTTAGCACCTTGATTTATTTAATATTTTTGGAATGCTACAAGTTCTTCTACAATGAGGATTGATGCAAAGTATTTATTCAAGTCACTGTTCCTGAGAAAATCTTCCACTCAGATATCATTTATTAAAGCTATCTCATTACACATCACCAGATTCAAAATAGCCTGATTCGCTGGTTCAATAACGTTTAACATAATGTTCTAGGAAACTTTCCTAAATATATTTATGAATTCTTCCTCATCACTACCTTTGCCCATTTGATTTTCCCAATCTACACAAAGATAAAAACCAAGTACTACCATTTCAATGCCTCCCCACAGTCTCTGACAGACTCTGCATTGCTCCAACTGGCTTTAATACTTCCCCAACTGGCTTTGGCACCTCCTCCACACTATTTGAAATACAAATTAGATAGGATCATGACTTATCAGCTTTATTCACCCTTCTTCTCTGCATATTCTGTTCCCTTTTATTTTCATTTCACTTAATCCTCATCTGTTATACATTTCTACAGCCTGCACAGTCTTTCTCATTTTCTAATCAATCAATCTCTTACATTCACCTCTCAAATGCCTGTATAAGTCGTTAAAGAGATTGGAACACCTGTTTCATTAGGTATTCCCAAACCAGAGGAGTAGGGAGCTCCCTCAGTGTCTCTGCCAACATTTCTCTCAACACCACCGCCAGATTCACTGGCCATTTAGAAGTGTCAGAGAATCCCCACAGTGTTGAAACAGGCCATTAGGCCCAACAAGTCCACACCGACCCTCTGAACATCAACCCACCCAGACCCATTGCCCTAACTAATGCACTTACCTTACATATCCCTGAACACACTGGGCAATTTTTTAGCATGGCCAATTCACCTAACCTGCACATCATTTTTGAATTGCAGGGGGAAACCAGAACACGTGAAGGAAGCCCACACAGACACGGGGAGAATGTACAAACTCCACACAGTCGCCAGAGGCTGAAATCAAACCTGGGTCCCTGGTGCTGTGAGGCAGCAATGCTAACCACTGAGCCATTGTGCCACCCCTCAATTTATTGGAATAAATCCAAAGAGTCTGGTATCCTGTCACCAAGTCACCTTTGTGGGAGGTCATATTGTGGCTGTACAAGACATTGGTTAGGCCACTTTTGGAATATTGTTTGCAATTCTGGTCTCCTTCCTATCAGAAGGATGTTGTAAAACTTGAAAGGGGGTTCAGAAAAGATTTACAAGGATGTTGCCAGGGTTGGAGGATTTGAGCTCAAGGGAGAGACTGAATAGGCTGGGACTGATTTCCCTGGAGCGGAGGCTGAGGGGTGACCTTATAGAGGTTTATAAAATCATATGGAACATGGATATGATAAATAAACAAGGTCTTTTTCCTGGGGTCAGGGAGTCCAGAACTAGAGGGCTTAGGTTTAGGGTGATAGGGGAAAGATATAAAAGGGACCCAAGGGACAACATTTTCATACAGAGAGTGATGTGTGTATGGAATGAGCTGCCAGAGGAAGTGGTGGAGGCTGGTACAATTTCAGCATTTAAAAGGTGTCTTGAGGGGCCAAGTGCTGGCAAATGGGATTAGATTAGGTGAGGATATCTGGTCAGCATGGACAAATTGGGCCCAAGGGTCTATTTCCTTGCTGTACATCTCTATGTCTCTCTATGATGTGGGGAGTCCTTGACACTGATTCAGCTACCCAGAGTGAACAGGACGTCTGACACTCCTGTTTATATGTCAGCCAGGGCTCCCTGATTGGACCAGATTTACAGCACCAGTTAGGGATCTCATTCTATAAAGTCCCATCTGGCTGACCTCATTGCAATCACTATATTTATCTCCTTTCTTTTTTAAGAGGTAACAGAGAGGGTTAATAGGGGAAGGCTGTTGATGTCCTATACATGGACTTCCACAAAGCATTGACATAGTGCTACACAACAGACTTGAGGCAAGTTATGGATCATGAAATGAAACAGTCATTAACAGACTGGATACAAAACAGGCAGAGTGATAGGGAATAGACAGTAATAACAAATGGGTATATTCCAGACTGGAGGAAGGTTTGCAGTAGAGTTTCCCAGGGATCGGTGGTGTCAGGATTCATGCTATGCCCAATATAAAAACATCCGGGTATTGGTGTGCAGGTGACAATTTGAAAATTTGCAGATGACTGGAAACTTAGAAGAATTGTAAACCACAAGGAGGAACAGTGTAGAATTTAAAGAGGACATAGACAAGTTGTTAGATCAGTAGCAGGTGAGGTTCAATAGAGAAAAGAGAGACAAATGGCTTTCAGTCGAACATTGAAAGACAATATAAAATTGGGAGCACAATTCTAAAGGAGGTACAGCATCAAGGTGTATATGAATACAGATCATTGAAGATGACAGGATGAGTGGAGAGGCCACGAGTATACAGCTTCCTCAGCTTTATTAACAGGGCCATTCAGTACAATAGAAAGGGGTGATTTGATTTTGTACAAGATCCCAGCAGGACACAACATTATATGAAGAATGTGAAAGCATTCAAGAGACTGCAAAAGTGATTTGTAAGAATGATTCCAGGAATGACAAACTTTAGTTATAAGGAAAGATTGAAGAAGTTGGGACTGTTCTCCTTAAAGAAGGAGGCTGAAAGGAGATCTGACACAGACTTTCAAAACCATGGGCTAGTGAACAGGGAGAAGTTATTCCCATTTGTAAAAGGAACACGAAAAAGAGGGCATAGATTTAAAGTGATCTGCAAAAAGGAGCTAATGTGATGTGAGAGACGAAAAAGCTTTCTCCCTACACATTTCCCATGGAATGCACTACCCGAAAATGTACTGGAGGCAGGTTCAATTGAGGCACTGGGCAATCATTTGAATAAAAATAATCTGCAAGGGTATGGGCAGAAAGCAGGAGACTGGCACTATTTAATGATGCTCATTTGATGTGCTGGCAAGGGGGCCTTCTTCAGCACCATTACAATTCCATGAACTTGAGACCTTGCTGTGCAAAACTGGCTGTGAAGTAGTTGGATCTCCTGAACCAATATAGAGGATATGCCCTGACAATTTTTTTATTAAAAGAAAAAAACCTCATCCCACTCCTTCATATGGAAAGCAGGATCATCCCAATTTTAGAAACATTTAGCTTAAATGGAAACATTATGTTGGTTACAACTTGTTCAAACAATGATAGTAAACACAGTAGAATCTCATCCAGAAACGTCATTTTTTCAAAAGTAACATTTCTAAATGCTCAAATTCTATTTTGCTCATGACAGTTTTGCCTTTCTGGTTTATGATCGTAGTTAAATATTGCATACCCAGTGTGGCCAGCACGTGGCGAAGTTCAGCCCCCATCACAGTGCCATTGCCCTCTTTATCAAAGACACGCAGACCCTCAACAAAGTCTTCATAGGAGCCCTGGTCCTTGTGGTTTGCCATTGCCTGGAGCATGGGCAGGAACTGGTCAAAGTCAATGGATTTACTGTTCATCTCTAAAACAAAGGCAGAAAAAGGTAAATGCCACAAAGTTCTGGTAGTTCCCTCAGAGACCAATGGTCTTTAACAAAAACAAAACGAAACAGCACAGACTGAGGCCATTTATCCAAAGCCAGGGACCTACCCTCGGTGCTGGGGTTGTTCAGGATCTTTTTTACTTCAGCGTTGGTTGGATTCTGGCCGAGAGCACGCATGACATCTGCAACCTGGCTGAGTGTAATCTTGGAATTGCCAGTCCTGTCAAACAGGAGGAATGCCTCCTTGAAATCTATGGAAGAGAAAACAACACTGACGAACATCACAGGATGGATAAAAAATACTTGCAAGGAAAATCTGACAGCAGTAAAAACACAGATCCGGTCTCACTGCTCCACAATTCAGATTGAATTCAAGGGCTTAGGCTATACATGCCACAGGAAGGATAAAAGTACTGTAGAATCTAAGCAAGAGTCATAGTGAATATACTGGATGACATGCAAACTGCTCGCTCGGATTTGCATATTCAAGTCTATAGTTTTAACCTTTAAAGGATGACCCAATGATCCCTTCTGGTGAGGTACAGTGTGGGAGTAGATAACGGGAAAGAACCTTGAATAACAGTATCCAAATGTTTCATCATCATTCAGTCAAAGATAACACACTTATTTATGAGCAAATCCAGCAAATGAAGCATGGATTGGCTGAAATTAACACACGTCAGCTACTTGCTCGCCTTCTCCCTGATAATTGTTCTTACTAGTTACTTTACTTTTCTTTTAAACCCTCTGGTGCCAGGTCCATTAGCAACATAAGCAAAGCTATTCAAAAGATCACTTACGCAGCCTTCAAGACTGTGACCTTTAACATTTCCTATGTTGAGCAGTTCACTCAGAACAGGAGCAATGACTATGTGGAGCTAACTGAAACATGGAATCTCCCACAGCCACCAAGATACCAGTGGCCATTATTAGCGTGGCATGGTTGTTCCAGCCGTTAATAATTTTAAACATTTTTAAAAATATTTTGATTAGTTTAATTGCAAAGGACAAATCTTCTGTTTAACACTACTCTTAGGCAACTTCCTTAACCATTCACAAGGGCTTTTCTGTGACAGAAATGGGTTTGTGAAATCTCTCAGTCCCTAACCATGCCCAATTGACAACCGCTCTGCCCTCCAAATGTGGTGATTCTCCCGGTCAGAGTGGAAGAGTGTGGAGCTAGAAAAGCACAAGTCAGGTAGCATCTGAAGTGCAGGAGAATTGATGTTGCGGGCATAAGCTCCTCTTGAAGAATGAGGATCAAGGAGCTTATGTCTGAAACATCGATTCTCCTGCTTCTTGGATGCTGCCTGACCTGCTGTGCTTTTCAGGCAACACACTCTCAAATCTGATCTCCTGCATCTGCAGTACTCACTTTCTCCCGATTCTCCCTGTCAGTACACAATCACATTTTATACCTTTCTACACAATGAAAATAAAAAACAACTTACCAACTACGGCACCCACACATCCAAAATTCTTCATCCCCAGACTCCCCAGGCTCACACACTCTCCACCCCTACATTCCCTCCTACCTTCTACTCACTATCCATCACTTCTACCCTCAGACGCTTCACCATCCACAGCCATGGTCAACACCCTCAGAACTGACCAATTGACCTCCCTGAAACTGATTAATTCCCCCCAATTCCCCAGGAATGACCAATCTCCACACACACTCCCACCTCCCCCACCCCACGAGTAAGCCACCTCCCCCATCCCAGGGAG